>NC_053450.1:154462817-154620703 GCF_015227805.2 Hirundo rustica | reverse complement strand
GTGGGTAATAACCGCCTCACGTTGATAGGAAGTGGCAGCCTTGGAAGTGGCCGCGTGTCTGCCAGCTCCAGCGGGCCCCCGCGGCTCTGGGAGCGCGTGTGGGAATCTCCGCAGAGCTTTGAAGCGCATCCAAAGCGCGCAGCCCCTCTAATTCCCCTGTAATTGCCAGTGTCAATAGTCAGCGGGGATCCTCGGGTCATTTATTGTTTTAATCCGGGAGCGAGAGTGTCTGACAGGGAGAGGCTCCGGGAGAGGGAGCAGGGCCCGGCTCGGAGCTGGAGGAAAATCCCTGTGTGCGTGCTGTGAGGGCAGGGAACGCGGTGTGCCTCAAAGGACACCCCCAGGACCCAGGGGGACGGCACCAAGGCCCGTTTTGGGCTGTCTGCAGAGCTCATCCTGCTCCTTCCCTGGTGATTCGCCAGAACCGTGGCGGTGGAGCCCGAGGGGAAGGAGCTCTGGGCACTCAAAGGAGACAGTGCCGCTTTTTGTCCTCCTCCTCCTCCCTGCTCCGGGGAAATCCCACCGAGATTTCCCCACGGATGGTTCCAAAACTGCCGTTTCCCATTAGAATGGCAGTGGTTGTACTCTCTACTAAAGCTGGCCGGGGCAGGTCTGTAGGACTCCAAACAGCCTTGGATTATCGGATGAGTTATAAAATTATTAGAGTTCCTTCAAGGAGTAAAGCACTTTTTCCACCCAGTAAATATTCCAGCTATGAGCTCCTTGGCTCCCGCCATGCATTTGGGACCCTTCCTGCCTTCCAAAGACTGACTTTCCCTTTGCTGCACCAAACACTGACAGAAAAGAAGCTGAAAAGAAGCTTTTTTCCTTAAAAAAGAGGGAAGTCAGTGGGTTTGGAGCACGACTTCCCAGGAGGTTTCCATGCCTGAAGGTCTCTGAGGTTGGGAAGATGCTCAGCTGTTTGTCTTTTTTGCAAATATTGAGCTTTACCTTGTCCATTTTAGACTTTTCCGATAATTTTGAGGAGTAGAAGGGTTATTTTTTTTGGTGCAAAATAAAAAAGGGAGGGATGTATGTGCCTTATGGGCACTTGGGAAATATGGAACGGTTTTTGTTGAGAGGGACCGCAGAGCTCATCCTGTTCCACCCCTGCCATGTCAGGGACACCTTCCAGCATCCCAGGCTGATCCAAGCCCTGTCCAGCCTGGTCTTGGGCACTTCCAGGGATTCAGGGCAGCCACAGCTTCTCTGGGAATTCCATCCCAGCCCCTCCCCACCCTCCCAGCCAGGAATTCCTTCCCAATCTCCCATCCATCCCTGCCCTCTGGCAGTGGGAACCCATTCCCTGTGTCCTGTCCCTCCAGCCCTTGGAAATTGTCTCTTTCCTTTTTTTTTTTTTTTTTTTTTTTGCAGGCTTCCTTCAGATTCTGGAGGGCCACAACTGGGTCCATCCAAACTTCTCCTCTCCAGGTGAACATTCCCAGCTCTCCCAGCCTTTCCTCCCAGCAGAGCTGCTTCATCCCTGGGATCATCCCGGAGCCTCCTCTGGATCTCTCCAGCAGCTCCAGCTCCTTCCCGTGCTGGATCCAGGGCTGGGGCGGCTCTGCAGGTGGGGCCTCACCCGAGCACAGGGGCAGAATTCCCTCCCTGGACCCACTGGCTTCCAAACCCTTACAGGGAAAACAGATCCTAAAGGTTTTTTCCTACAGGGAGGCAAGAAATGGAGGGAAAACACTTCTAAAAACGATCACAGGAAGAAGATCAATTTGCACAAACTTCTTTGTGTATCCGTTTTTCTGCCTCCAGCAGAATCCAGTGCTTTTCTGGCGGCTGGAAACTCTCCAGAGGATGGGAATCACTGCCAGGGCTCAACAGATTCCAAGGAATGAGCCCTCCACGGTTGGAAGTCCCTTTACTCTTTTTTTTGGGGTGGTGCCTCTTCTCCTTCATTCCCTTTCCCACAGGGAGCAGAGTGGCGTTGTCCCTAAATCCTGAGGTGGCTTCCGTGGCCGACGTCCCCCAGCTGCTCAGCGGCTTCTCCACTCCAACCCTGCAATTTTACCCCAAAACTAAACGGTGAACAGGTGGGAATTGAGCTGATTTTCCCAGCCAGGAGTTGTTCACTGGAGTTCACCTCTCCCTTGGGCAGCTCCAGGGTAAATTTTTCTGATCTTTCAGTGTGGTTTTTTTCTGTTTGATTGATTTGTTGTTGTTGTTGTTGTTTTGTTTTGGTTTGGTTTTTTCCCCCTTAATTTATTTATTTATTCCTCTCTCTCTCTCTTTTTTTTTTTTTTTTAAATTATTATTATTTTTATTATTATTATTTTTAAGTGGAATGTATCCTGTTCCAAATTAAACTCTTGGAAATTTGCCAGCAGTGTTACAAACCTGCCTAGAATACGCTGAGAAAAGGAGAAGAAAATTGGGTTTTTGGAGAGGAAAAAAAAAAAAATAAAATAAAAAAAGAACAGTTCTGGTAAAAGTTTTTCCAGCTTAGGGATATTTGTGAAACGATTTGTGGGAACTCTAAGCTAGTGAGAAAAATGCCTGAAAGGTGAATTTCCTTCCTGCAGGACACAGGGAATCAAGGAAGATGTTTCCCTCATTTAGCTATTCCTTCGTGGATGAACATGCCAACAGATTTCAGCAGGCTCTGGAGCGGATATCCCGGACTTCTTAAGGTGGCCAAAGGCCGAGCTCCAGGTATTGCATTGATTCTGCGCTTTGTAGAGACCTCATTTGTCAGCCCAGCCTCAGTTCTGAGAACACCTGGGATGTCCAGAGGGATCCTCAATCCCACAGCCCCTCGTTCCATATCCTAATCCCTGTATCCCCTGGGCGCTTTGTGTAAATGATCTGAGGCTGTGCTGAAATAAAAAATCTCCCACTCAGGCGTCTCCTTGCAGGGTAAGGACCCGCTGGGAAAAAAAAAACCCAACAAAACAACCAAACCCAATAATTCCCATTACTTCTATCCCTCTTCCTCCTTTGTTTCTTCACATTTCAGGGATAAAAATCCAGTGGAAAAGAGAGGGTTTGATACAGATCTTAAATAAACTCCTGTACAAAACCGTTGTTAAGACACTCCTGGGAGAGGTAGAACCTCCTCGGTCTATCCCTGCTTTGAGCTGATTTGGGAAATCCTCAGGAAAACGCAACCTGTGGGAGAACCAGACCCTCTCTGCCCACTTCAAAAAAATTTAAGGATATTAAGCTGATTTGAAGGAGACATTAGGAATAAATGATTTTTTTTTTTTTTTTTTCTGGGAGATTGTGTCCTCCTGGAACAGCAGCTGGATATTCCAAACTGTGATTTAATCCAGGGGCTGTAGGTGGAGGAAAACCCCTCAGTGTTACCTGTGAGAGAGAGTACGGCAAGTGCTGCCCGAAATTCCTGCTGTTTTCCCACCAGAGTTCCTTTAAAATGTCCTGTCCTGTGTGGAAATGGAGATTTCAAGTCCCAGACCAGCCCCTCTGGCTGCAGCTCCGATATTTATTTGGGATACGGATAGAAAAAGCAAACTCAAATTGAATCAAACACTTGTAACAAGGAAAGTTGTTTTCTGAAGAGGAAAATAAACTCCGTCTGGAGAAGAAAATAAACTTTCCCTGCAGGAAAACCTGAAATTATGTTCATTTGAATTAATTTTTGAAATGGTTTATTTCAAACTTTCTTTAAAACGTAATAAAAATCCCACTTTAGAGAGAGGTGATGAGTTGAAGGAAAACATTCGCTTCATTGGAATTTCAGTTTTTCTCCATGTAAACTTTGGAAACACCAAACACAGTGGACCTTCAGCCTCCAAGAAATGTAAATCCTATATTTTAATCACACATTTCAACAGGAATTCTCTTGAAGGTTTTTTTTTTTTGTTTGTTTGTTTTTTTAAAACAGAGGATGGCTCTGAATCTGTATGAACTCCATAAACACTGAAATTAAAATTGGGATAATTGCTCCAGCTGTGCTTTGGGAAGTCCAGCCCTTCCCCAAAGATTATGTTTGGGAAAATGTAATGTTTTGGAGACGCTTAATTCCATGTGCAGCCTGTTCTGTGGGAATCCCAAGGTGCAGACGGAGCCGGGATCTGCTGCAATTCCATCCCTGAATTCTCCAGGGTGGTTCCCTGAACTGCACCAGGGGATGGAGAGGAAGAGCAAGACCTGGATGCTGCAGACAAGATTCCTGGTCCACCCAAATCCAGGGATAGCTTGTTCCCTGCCTTGAACGGGGAGAAGCTGGGATAAAAACCAGCAGGAAGCAGATCCAAGGGGAAGATTCCTGTTTTCTCCTTTTGTTTCCCCTTCCATTGCTCAGAAATATGTGTTCATTTGTAGGATTCAACTCCTGAACTCTGGAGTGTTTCATGGCTGGAGCAGCTGGGTCCTCACCTCACAATTCTGTTGGGATTTTGCCAGAGCTTCCTTTTTTTTCTCCCCGACTTTGGATTTGCAGAGATCTTGCTTTAGAAACAGGTTAAAAACATTAAAAATAATATTTAATAGGATTAAAATGAGAAAAAAAACCAAGGCTCTCATGAGCTGGGACTACTCTTTATGTTGGGATAATGTCCACAGGAATGAGGAGGGGTTGGGAGCTCACCGGGGAAGACATGGAATGAATCCTCAGCAGGAAATGGCTTTAAAAACAAACCTGCTCCCATCACACACTGAAACCTTTGGATCCGTGGAGAATTCCCAATCACATTCCTGTACGGTCCAGATAATCCTGCACACACGATATCCTGAATATTTTTATGATAATTTTCCAGGTTTTACGGTGACTCCCAAAAGCTCTTCACCGGAATGGTTCAAGTCCAGGACAGGGAATGTGGCTGCTTTAGCACCAGGCATTGGCTGAACTATTCCATGTTCCAGGAGAACTCCCACAATTCCCATAATCTCCTCCACAGGATTAAGATTTGCCTTCCTGCACATTTGTATCTTTTTATTTTATTATTGTGATTTCATTGCGTGAATAAATCCCTCGATCCCATCCCATAACCAGTCACTCTTCCTTATCCAACACTCCTATCCCAAGCTGAACAATGGCATTCAGGTTTTTATTTAGGTGTTTTCAGGGAAATTAAATAAGAAAAAAACCCCACAAAAAAACAACAACAAAACCAAAACAAGATTGTGCAATCCTTCCAAGATGAGATGAAGAGGGAAAAAATAATCTTTAAAAAAAAAAAAAAAAAAGGAAAAAGAATGTTTGTATTAGTACTAAGAGCAGCTGTCCCCAATTATCCAAAATTAAAACAAAATTAATAAGGAAAATGGAACAGACAGAATAAACAAGACATCGGAAGATGACAAAAATTCCTTCTTGAACATTTTTCTTTTTTTTCCCCCCCCAAATATTTGCTTTCATCCCCTGATTAAAGATGAAAAAAGGTATTTTGGAGAGGACTGCATTTTCCATGAAAACAATGGTGTGGGTTTCACGGAATTTCCCAGATTCCCAAGAAATCCTGAAGGTTATTCCAGGGGAAGCCACTTTTGGAGCTCTCACCTCTGGTTTTCCTCTCCTTCCCAGCCTTGTAGCAGCACCAGAGGAGCACTTGCCACAAATTCCTTTTCCTGCTTCCTCCCTCCACCAAGTTTACAGTTTATAATTCCTGTAAAAAGTGCTTTCTGTTGGATTTTCCCAAGCACTGAAGAGGTGAAGTGCTGCTGCAAAATCGATCTTTCCTCTGGAAATTGTCGGTGGTCCTTTCCCAGAAATCCAGAGTCAATTGGATATTTTATGGAATTCTTTAGTGGATAAGGAGAAGAGAGGCCTGGCCTGATGTTTGTGGCTGCGTGGAGAAGGTGAACCAGCAGGAAAAGGAACTTTGGGAAAGCTCAGTTCAATGTTTTTTGGGATTGATCCTTGGAAAGGGTTTCTGCCTCAATGCTGATAGGTGTGGAATATATCCAGTTGGAATGGAATGATTACATCCATCTCCAGTTTGGATTCTCAAGTCCAAAAGCATCAAGAAATCATGGAGAAACAGGAAGTCCTCCAGCACTACCCATAACCTTTCCGGAGGAAGAAGTGCCTCTCTCCAGGAATTTATCTGCTGGCCAGACTGAGAGGCACAGGTGCTCCTCCTGTGCACCGTGCAAATGGGATGCTTTGGATTGGGATCCAAGAGATTGGATAAGGGCTGGCTTCAACTCTCCCATTTCCCAAAAAAAACCACCCCAAAACAATAAACCCCACACCAATAAATCCGGAATAAATCGGAAGCAGCAGCAGCAGCAGCAGCGAGCACGACAGTAAAATCTTGTCCAATTCCTGCTTCTCTCCCTCTCTTATTCCAATTGTGCAGCTCCCGTGTGATGACCTCTGTAGAAATACCTCCTCCTGCCACTGCTGTGGACTCCAGGACGGTGTAGATAAATGTAGACGAGAGATCTCTGAAGTTAGGTTTTAGAAGATGGGGTTTATTGCAAGGGATGTGAGGCCCTGCTCTGAGCTGCCAGGCTGCAGCTCGTGGCAAGGCCCAGGAAGGTGGGGGAAAGGAGAGATAAGGAGAGGAGATTCCAAGAGCAGATAGCAAAGAGGCAAGAGGCGAGAGGAGAGGGCAAAGAGGAGAGGACAAAAGAGAGAGGCCCACCCTCGCAGCCCCCTGATAAGGGGTCTCAAGGTGGGCTGGAACAGGACTTGTGCCAATGGGGTTACAGATACCTGATAACTCAGGGGAGGGTTACAGGTGTGGGATGAACCATTGGGGGTGAGACAGAACATCCCATTTGACCTCTGGGTCTGGCTGCAGGTGACCTTCAGCTGGTCACATCACTGTTTTCCCAGACATCCAGTAGCTAGGACATCTCAAACATCAAAACTTGCTTTCAATTCTATCTCACTTACAGGTTTCACATTTTCAGAATCTAAGCAATCATATTTATAGGGCTTTCTGGCTTCATCCTCCCCAACAGACCTCCAAGGCTGGAATATTTCCTCTCATCCCATTCCCACAGATGGAAGGAAAAGTGCCTTCCAGTCCTTTTGGAAAGGCGAGGGAAGGGGAGGAGGGGGTGGCAGAGGGCAGATTTCCCATTCCCTGGCCCCGTGCCTCGTCTTGGAAGGGCTGGGATGGCCCCCCAGGTTAGTCCGAGCCTGGAGACGGATCAGGCCCTGCCTGTTGGGACCGGAACGTGTCAAAAGACGAGGGATCAGATCCCAGTGGTGCCGTTCCCAACCCATGTCATCAATTAACTCATTAAAAAGTGAAATTCAGAGCAGCGGGGGCCATCCAATGAAAAGATTTGCAAACGGATTCCTCCCCACTGGGCCTTTCAGGGATTTCTGGGAGGTCCTTTTGCCACTGTCTGGCTTTCCCACCATCCCCTGTCGCTTCCTGCGTGAACTCCCTTCCCTCTGAATCCCAAAGAAAGTCACTTTTTTTTCCGTCGCTTCTGAGGCTTCATTGTGGCTTTGCTCCCTGCCAGAGGCAAACCTCCAGCTGCCCTCAGGAAATGTCCCAGTCTCTCCTCATTCTCTGGGCTCCTGGCCAGAGGCCTCTCTCCCTCTGGTTGTTCCCTGTCCTCCAGAAGCTTTTCCCAACTGAGCCAGCTCAGGTATTTTCGGGAAAGAAAATTCCACCTTCCACTGTTCCATCCAACCTGGCCTTGGGCACTTTCGGGGATGGGGAATCCACATTTTCTCTGGAAATCTGTGCCAGGGCCTCGACAGCTTTGGTGAAAATTGCAGTTAGGTCTCTCTGGAGCCTTTTCTACCCCGGGCTGAACAATCCTTAACTCCAGCTCTTCCGAGCGTAATCCTGAGGGATGCCGGGAGGGAAAATGGGCCACCTCCATGGAAAAGGGAAAGCAGGCAGAGAGGTACCATGGATAGAAAATGGGAAACAGGGAAAAGAAACCTCCAAGGGAATGGTCCAGGGAAACCCAGCCTCTCCCAGGGTCACTTTCCCCTCACATTTCCACCCAAGGAAGGATTTTGCACTCCTTTGGAGCAGACACCGGCGATTCCGCAGGAAGTAAGAATTCCAGAGTCGTATCCATGGCATCCCCAGGGCAGGATTGGGAGCTGTTTATGTCTGTTGGCTTGATCACGTCCCACTTGATGCCAAATCTCTGCCACTGACTGACTCAGGCACTAAAATTCTTTTTTTTTTTTCTGCCCCCTGTCAGTTTTTTTTGTTTTTTTTTTATTTGGCACAGAACCTTCCAGGGTGTCTTTCAATCATTCCCCCTCTCCACGTTCAGTTCCTAAAGAAAATTCCTTCCACTGAGTTTTCTCCCTCTTATCCCCAAATATCCCAATGTGGTGTGTGGATATTCTGAAATCTTGGGGATGGTTCTTTTTCTTGCACTGAGCACTTCGAAATGCAGGAAAAGGAGCCTAAAATCCAAGGACTGGAGGGCAGAGGAGCAGGAAGGGCTCTGGTATCCATGTGGAGAGGCAGGATCACTCTCCCTCCCTGGAGACTCATAAATTAACTGGATAAAAATAAGGATTTGCAAGGATCACCCACCAAATTTTATTTACTTTCTTTCTGTGCCACACCAATGGAATCAACAGAGCAGGGATTGAATAACAATGGGACATATTATTCCATGGAATGGGCTCAGAAGTCACAAAAAAATAAGGGATTTTTTTTTTTTCCCCCAGGGATGGAAAACGTTCTCCTCTTCCTAGAAGTGAGAAAGAGTGGTAATTATTTTTCACAACAAATCTGTCAGCGAAAGGGTGGAATTGTTCTTTGAAATCCATGATTAATGACCTGATAAATCTCTGTCCTAAGGATTGGGAAAGGTGAGGAAAGATTTGCTGTCTAGAGACAACTCAGACTCATCCGGACGTTATGAACTCTTCCGTGATAATCATGCTCGGGAATATTATAAATCCACTGAAATTCCTGGCTGGCAGCGCCACGCCTCCCGTGGGGATTGATGGATCCTCCTTTCCCATTTTGCTCCCCCGATGATTTTCCCAGAGCCGGTCACCGGGTTCAGCGAACTTAAAGCCTCTCCCCTTCCAGGGCTCCGGAATTTCTTCCTGGCATGGAGGCAGGATTGCTCCTTGCCAATGACTCAGAGCTGGCAGGAGGGAAGGGGCTTCCTGAAAAACACATTGCACGTGGCCAGTTGGGCAAGTTATCCACGAAAACCTTTGCTGCCTGGCATCAGGGACAGGGTTGGGAATCTAGAAAGGGAAGAGGGAGGTAAATTCCAGATATTGCCAGGTCTGTTCCTGGAGCTGGCCATGGTGGAGGGGGAAAAGAAAAAAAAAAGGAAAAAACTCCAAATTCTGTTCTCCCACTGAAAAAAGATAGGACAAACAAATGGTGGCATGATAAGGAGTGGAAGGAAAAGATTGGGAGTAGGATTGTGCCAGAAAAAAAGAAGGATGGCTGCCATCCCATCTGGATATGGCTCTGGAAGTGGCAGGGATATCCATATATTTTATGGAATTGGGGTAGGAATTATAAGATGAGGTCAGTTCCCACCATCTCAGGATAAAACACTGGGAATGTTCTCTTAAATATCCCCTTAACAAAGCCATGCATTCCTTAACCAGCCATGGAGCTCCTCTTCAGCATCCACAAATTCCCTGGGAATCTTTTACTTTCTACGTGTGGATATCATTGCCATACAATTGAAAATTCATGCAAAATTTCCGTCAGATTTAAATTCCTCCGCACCCCGTTCCTCTGCCTGGTGGATTCCCAGTAGAGAAGTGAATGGTGGGATATATGGGATTTATCTTTCAGGATATTTCTGGAATGCTGGAGGCACAGGCAGGAGGTAGCACAGCATCCAAGGCTGCTCTGCAAGAGACTTCTTGGAGGTTGTCCAAGGGGTTTTCCTTCTTCCACTCCTGCTTGGAATGCAGCTGCCTCCAGAATATTCCTAGGAAAGAAAATATGGATTCTCCATGAAGGTATCCCAGAGCAACTCTGTTGGTGCCAAAGCCACCGTTCCCAATCCAAGTGACCCCTGGAATTGGGCTCCCACACTGATAAATACCCAGGAGTTGTCCTGCCACGGAAAAAAACAAAAAACCAAACTCCTTTGGATTCTGGCACTTGGCTTATCCCCATCCAGCTCCCTGTTTTGGCAGCAATTCCTGGGCGAGGTTGCCTTGAGGGAATCATTCCACCCTTTCCCTTGGATTCTCCAGCAAGGAAAAAACCCAGCGCTCACCCAGGGTGATGTGAGCGTTAATTAATTGATGATCCCAGAGCATCTTGGCACCGCCACACTCCATGGGCATGGAATACCACAGATTGCTGGGATGAACGCGCTTCCCTCGCCTTCAGTGTGTCCCACGGAGCTGACTGGCTGGGAAAATCTGGGAAAATCGAGGAAATAAGGAAAGCAGGTGGGACAACACTCAATAAAACCATTTATAACTGTAGAAAAATATGTTCCTTTCATTTATTTATTTATTTATTTTTTTTTAAATGGGATTTGATCCTCCTAAAATAGAGGTTTTTAGGAAGCGGTGGAACAGAATTCCAGGCTTAGGCTTGGAATTACCCAGCTGTTCAAAAGTCAGTGTAAGAGTGCTGAGAAGTACGGCGCTAACAAGCGTCAGTTTGCTCAAAAATCCCATATTCCCCAAAATAAGAGGAAGCAAGGGAGGAAGCGAACCTCAGGAAGATGTTTCGGAATTGCATCTCCCGGGATTCCTCATGGAATGGTGCCTCCTGTCCTCCTCCTCTCTCCCACAGGGATAATCCAACCCGAGGGGGGAAGTTCATGGAGGAAGAAGGAAACGGAAGGACAGTTTCTCGGTTTAATTTTCCCAATTAGTTTTTATCCCAGTTTAGCTTGCTTCTCTGCTGGGAGAAAGGAAAAAATAAAGCGCTGCAGCTGTGAGAGACGGGAATCAGTCGGGAGACTGGGCTTGGATTTCCTTGGAAAAAATTTACAGCTGCTGTTGTGTTTGGAGCATTTCGAACGAAGATGAGGAGACCAAATTGAATTTGAAATGAAGATCCCATAAAGGTGAGAAAGAATCAAAGTCCATGTGCCAAACCCTGGGTTTTACATGGAAAAACGGCACGGGAATGACCCTGCCACAGGTGAATCCGGCATGGAATTCTCTTAGCCGTGAGCTTCCCTGCCGGCACTCCCTACCCGAGGCTCAAAGTTTACATGGATAATCGGGAGATTATTGGGAAGAGCCAATTTCCGACCCCCCAAAATAAGCGGGATAATCTTATGTCCATAAATCTAAACTCCTTTCCATCCCAACCCAGCAAATTCCCAGTGGGAAAATTCCCAGCTCTGCTCTGCATCCCACAAAAAAGCAACCAGTGTGATTCCGTGTTCCTCCTCCTACCCCAGCATCAGGAGCTGGGATCTGAATCCCACGTTCTTGTTATTCAAAGCTGTTGTGTGATTCCAACACACCCAAATCCAGAATCCGATCCAAATCCACACTCCGGGAATCCATGGGAAGCTCGGAGTTTTCACAGCTTGAGCAATAATTTGGAGTGGAAATGATTTAAACTCCCCTTCAAAGGCTAGGAATTTGGGATTCTATCCTTCATGGACTTAAAAAGTGTCGAATATTTAAAAATAAAAAATAGAGGGGAAAGGTCACCTTTTTCACGGAAAATTTGGTTATAATTTGTTTTTACTGTGTCCATTTGGGCAATAATTACCTCTAAATTCAGTAGTTTGATATATTAATGTTTTTTTTAAATCGATTTTAATCTCTAAATTTCAATCAATGGAACTGGAAGTGTTTCAAATATGATCTAACTTTTTCTAAGGAGGTTAAAAAGTAGAATTTTTTGAGCTTGATTTTTACCCCAAATCAAGTCACAATTCTCAAGGAAGTCTAAAGCAATCCTAAGGGAGTGAAATCTTGTGGTGATTTTCAAAAAAAACCAGAATTCTTGGCTTCTATGACTATTTTTTATAGTGATTCACATTTACATTATGGGAGAGCAAAATTAAAAATTATTTCAAGTATATTTCATTAATGAAGTACTTTAATGAGATTTATTTCTTCTCTCACATGAAAATGTTTTAATGTCCAATTGCCTCCTAATGATGACAATTAATTTTGAATTCTGAAGTCGAACATTTGGTTTTGAGTGGAAAATAAAGGAAGATTTTGAATTGGCCCCGATTGTCCTTTGTTCTACTTTTTCTCTCTTTTTGAATTAAATTAATCTTATTTTAGAGCAGCTAATAAAAGAAGTAGATGAGTGCAATTATTAATTTTGAAATAGATGTGCAAGACATTAAAGTTCACTTTAAGGCTATTTAAGATACTGGAGATAAATTTCTGTCTGTGAATGTTCCAGAGACAGAATAATTTCTTTTTAAATAGGTGACTTTTAAAATTAAATAAATAAATAGATGTATATTTTAAAATAAATAAGTATTTAGCATTTTTAAAATATCCATTCTGATTTTTCATTTTGATTTTTCATTTTATTATTTTTTCTATTTTCATTTTTGTTTTTAATTTTTATTCTTATTTTTATCTTTATCTTTATTTTTATCTTTATTTTATTTTTTATTTTTATTTCTCATTTTATTTTCATTTTCCATTTTCATTTCTTATTTTTAATTTATTTTTTTTTCATTTTTATTTTCATTCTTTTTAATACTCACTTTAATTTTAAATTTTCATTTAACCTCCATTTTTATTTTTCCCCAACCTGTGCTCTGCATGAGGTCAGCCTAAAGAATCCAAGGCCAATCTTGACTCAAATCTCTGTTTTCTGGGAAGTCGAAGATTAATCCCAGAGATTGTTTGGTTCCACTTCTGACATCTCTTGGCTCTTTCCTCCTACAATTTCAAATAAAGTTGCAGGACTCCTCTGTCTCCTTTTTGGACACTGGCTTTTCCTAGTGGGATTTCCCACATACTTTTATCCCAAAATCCCTTCTGCTCGTTGCCCACCTCCTTTCCCATGGCTGAGGGATCACATCATTCAAGGGAGTTGCTCCCGGTCCTCCCAGTATATGGATTTGGGATCCAAATAATCCCATTTCAGGTGATTTCTGCTCTTTGGAATAAACAGATTCCATCCACAGCAGCCCTAAATCAGGGTAAATCCATGAAAACTCAGTATGACTTCAGCTGTAGGAATAAAAAAGGACGGATCACAAAAGCAGCCCTGCCGCCAGCAAAGTTGGCAGAGGGAAAAATGGAATTGCTGCTGTTTAATTCGTACTTTTTAAACTGTTTGTAAATTAAGATTGGGAAGGGAGATTAAAAATCAGGACAACTTCCAACATTAAAGTGGGGAAAAAAAATCAAAATTATGATCCCTTTTTTTTTCCCCTCAAAATAAAACTTCAAGGAGGAAGAAGCAAATCTCTTAAAAACCAGGTGCCAAAACCACAGGAGAACCCAGCGACTGTGAGAAATAAATCAAATCCCTGTGAGCTTTTTGCTTTTTTCCAATCAGATAAAAGTGGGAACACACAGAGGGAAAAACTGAGCCCTCACGTAAAACTTTGTCACTCCTAGAGGGTGTCACCGCAGAGATCTTACAAAATCAACGCTCGCTGAAGTGAGGACGAATTTCTGAGTCAGTGCTCCAGAGCCACGACATGGCTGGATCAAATCCCTGTCCCCGGAGCCTGGAAAAGAAGGAAAAGGAATTGTGAATATGTTGGAATCAGCCTCTTCCCTTCCAAACTGGGATTCTCTGGGACTTCAACACTTAAAAAACAGAATACAGACCCAGAGGAATCCACCTGTTTCCTGGAGAGGCCGTGGAATATTATCCCAGTGGAAAGGTTTAACTTGTCCTTATGAGGTCTGGAAAAACTCAGGGAATTTTGTTTCCGCCTCTTTGGAGCCGAAAGAGCAGGATGAGATCCGTGGACGAGTTGCTAAGTCGGGATTGGGATTCTTGGCCATTTCCATGGAGTCCCACAGAGCCTTAATTCCAAGGAAATCTCATCTTCAGAACTCCAAAACCTCTGCCTATACTTCTGGGAGACAAATGGAACGGCTGGACCAAATCCCAGCATGAATCCCATTTTTTATCTGGGATCTGTTCCTGGGTTTGCCCCCTGCCTAAGGTCACACCAGCCCAAATTAATTCAGCTGAAACCTTCAGAAATCATCGGATCTCCTGTTGTTTTTTTTCTGTCTGAGAACAGCATCCAGAATCATGGAGGTAGAATTGTTAAGGTTTTGGGATCACCAAGCCCAGACATCCACCCAAATAAACCTGGATAAAACAGAACCATCCCTACATCCCTGAGAAGCCCAACCTTTGCTTCGTTACTTCATCCAGTATTTCAGAACTGTGGATTTATTCCCCACCCCCCCCAAAAAAAAATTCCCATCTTTTCAGACCAATTTCATAGCAAAAAGAGGATGATGCCCTAAAGGGAGAGATGGAATTTTCCATTTCCCTGGAAATATCACCCAAATTTGTTCAGGAATGTCCAAACAATCCCGTCAGGAAGCACTCACAGCTCTTCCCACATCCAGTGCCGCCGTTTTCCATCTTTCCCCGGAGATGTTTTTTAGATCGGAACCTCTGAGGATCCCAACCTGCGCCGACCTCCGGCGATTACTCACGGAGCTGTCCCAATTCCAGGGAAACAAACACAACTGGAAACCAGCTCGGAGTCCCGATCAAACCTTGATCTCCAGAATCCCGTCCATAAATTTCAGCCTGTCGCGGACATCTGGAACCTTTGGTCGCATCCTTGCCGGTTATTTTTTACGTTGATGGAATGTACAGAGTTCGTTTTTCCTTCGGGTGGTGGCCACAGCACATTTTCTCTCTTTGGGAGCCAGATCCCAGCTGGATACACTGCAGGCAGGAGAAGACCTTTGCCTGTTGGGTTTGTGAGCCATTCCCTGAAGTTTTCCGTCCCCAGGCATCTCATTCCAGACTGGATTTCACCCGAGTGTTCCCAAATCTCTTTCTGAAAAGATTTTCGAACTCTCCTTTCTGAGAGTTCAGATTCTGAAAAGATTCAGAAAAAGTTTTTTTCAAGAGATCTTTCAAATCGAGGCAAATTCCCAGTAGTTCCTTATCTGGAATTCCATAAATCATTAAAAAAAAATGTGGATCTTTATCAACTCCAAAGCAGGGCCTCAGCACTAAAGGACCTACATTTAAAATTGACATTTATAGACCTGGTTAATTGCTCTTGTTTTTATTAATTAAGTGAACACAAGCCTTGTTTCTGAGTCATGGGAAAATTTGAGGAATCTTCCCCCAGATTTCAGCAGGATTTGGGTCTTGCTCTAGAACAGTTGTGTATTCAATGAAATTTTGATATTATTTAATTAATATAAAATATTGTTCAATGAATCTGATTAAAATTTAACACATTTTGTCATTGTGACCTGCATTATTTTCTAGATATTATTGTCATTTATGACATTTTATAACAATAATGAACTTGAGTTTTACTGATGAACTTCTTAGCACAAGTAGCCCCTTTCCTTGTAAATCCCCAGTTCTTCCCTGTATTTTTTTTTTCTTTTTTAAATCTTCAATCCTAAGCCCAAAGTGATGATTTTTTTGCGGCTTCTTCCTTTTATTTTCTGGTTCTTCACTCCTCCCATTTCTCTCTCCAGCAGGGAATTGATCTAAAATTTCATTTAGTCATTTAATTTAATTTTCTGTCTCAATCAAATAGGTTTTTTTTATTATTCCCTCATGGCTATAAAGAATGGTCAAGAAGGAAACACTTTCATAATCAGGTTTTTCTTAGACCCAAAATAGAGGGAATTTTTGGGAATTAGGTGCATCTTTCTGTGGTGGTGCTGTGACAAACCTGGGAATGTTGTGAAGGAATCACAGCAAAATTTTTAGGGGGGGAAGAAATCAAATTTTATTACGAGAGTGATGGTGGGAGAAGTGACATTTATCTGATTAAAAGGATTATCCCATCTTTGTTTTATCAGGACACTGATTTTGACCAATCCCATGTTTTAATTTGGGTTGAGCCACCAAAAAAAGGGGTTTGAGCGCTGGTGTTTGTCCGATAACACCGGCACCAGCTTCCTGATGTTCACCCACCAGGGTGTGGAAACCCTCAGTGAGCACTAATTTATCCCTGTCCGCAGCTATTTCAGATGGAATTCTGCTCAGAAATATCCCTTTTGGTGTTTTGGGGTTGTTTGTTTTTCTTTTTTTTTTGTTTGTTTTTTTCTTGTTTGTGGGGTTTTGTATATTTTTTCCTTTTTTGTTTGTTTGTTTTTTTGTTTGTTTTGGTTTTGGTGTTTTTTTTTTTTTTTTTTTTCTTGTTGGTTTTATTATTTTTTTTCCCCTGTGTCTGCACCAAACAAGGACTAAAATAGGGAAACTCAGGCGTGTGCCAGGTGAGGGAGAAGCAGGAGAGAACCTGAGCAAATGTGGGAGTAAATCCCTCAGAAAAGCCAAGTCAGGATTCTGGGATAAGTGCAAAACCTCTTGTAGCTCCTGGAAAAGACAAGTTTTGGCATCCGTCGCTTTTCCCATTTTCCTGGAACGCCATGAGCTGACCCAAGGAAAATACCTGCCTCCATCCAAAAAATTCCGGCTCCTACCTGGCTCAACCTGAAAAAATCTCATAATTTTTTTGCTTTATTTTCCCTCATCTCTTGGCTCCCGTGGGACAACCCCTGGGAAAGGATCGCCTCTGCTCTCAGCAGTCCCAAGGTTGTTCCTGGAATTGTTTCCCGGTGCCTGTCACTTGACACCGATGGTATCGCGCTGTAATTACCGGCAGCGGAGGGCAGGAGGGAGCGACGCAATCCCGACCGAGCTTCCCACAAACAGCGAAAGTTAAAAAAGAAACAACCCCAAACAACCGAGAATCACAACTTTCCCAGAGCTATTAGTGGGTGTTATTACCGTTTATTAACGAAGCAATTGTTAATTTGCATCATACCACAGACGGAGTGAGAGTTTAACTCTCATCCTCAGGGAAAAAAAAAAAAATAAAAAACCAAAACAAGGCAGGGAAAATGTTATTTACGGGCGAAAAGGGGAAATGTTGCTTGAGATCACGCAGGATATTTGTAACAAGATAAGAGAACTGATAACGCCAAGACTGTGGGGTGGATCCCTGCCTGGGCCATTCATTAAATTTGGACTCGATGATCAGTCTGGATTCCTTCCAAGTTGGAATATTCTGATGTGATTCATCCCAGCCTATTTAGATATTCCAGATAACCTGCTGTGATTTCTGTAATGGAATTTACAGTAGGAGACCGACACCTTGGATTAGTTTTTTAAAACCCTCACTCAGTTTTTGATCTTTGTGATGTTTTATTTTGTTTTGTTTTGTAAATTTGGTTTTAACCATCGAAGAGTGTGGGCTTGACTTATATATGGCTTTTAAAAATGATTGAGAAGGGAACACATTCATAACCAGGATTTTCTTAGACCCAAAATAAAGGAAATTTTTAGGAATTAGATGCAGCTTTCCGTGGTGGTTCTGTGGCAAAGCTGTGAATGTTGTGAAGGAATCACAGCAAAAACTTTTAGGGGGAAAAAAAGAAATCAAACTTTATTCTGAGAGTGATGGTGGGAGAAGTGACATTTATCTGATCAAAAGGATTATCCCATCCTTGTTTTACCAGGACACTTATTTTGACCAATCCCATGTTTTTATTCGGGTTGAGCCACCAAAAAAAGGGGTTTGAGCACTGGTGTTTGGCCAATGACACCTGCACCAACTTCCTGACATTCATCCTGATGTTGTATTGCACAGACCCCTTCCAGGTAATCCGTGAGACACCAGGAATCTCCAAATGCCAGCCTGAAAAAGCGGGATTTCCCACTCTGCACCTGCTGATCCCGAGGGAATTCTTTCAGCTTTCGTTCCATCCCGGCAATGCCTTTAAAAATAGACCTCGTGGGAGGCGCGGAGGTGTCTGCGGAGGTAAGGCCGAGCTTTGGGAGCGCTGACAGAGGCCGGGCGGGGGTGACCGAGGCAGCCCAGCAGGAAGCCCCAGCTAAGCCAGCCCCAGTTCCCACCTGTTCCCTGCAGTCCTTTCACAGCCGCTAATAACGGAGGGTTTGCGTTTCCCGGGAGCCCTTCATCCCCCGTGATCCCAAAGCTCTCCGCGAATGGCACCTCCAAAGGTCACAGCCACGGGGGCTGGAATCCACGGCAGTGGCAAGGGAGGAGAGGCACGGCCAAGGGCAGCGGGGCGAATTCCCGTTCCTGCTTTTCAGGGCCCATCCGGAGCTGGGATCTGTAAAGTGTCACGGGGTGCTAAAAATCCTTGGGTTTAACCCTTGGGAGAAGGAAAAGAGATGGGAAAAAAAAAAAAAAAAAAAAAAAAAAAACCACCAAAACGGTAGGAACCCTGTCTGATGACAGCACTTCGATTCAGCGCTGTGGTTCCGGAGAGGCTGCACAGTTTCAGCCGGGTGCTCAGCCTGTTAATCCATCCCCTCTAGCGCCCTTTCCCTGGATTAGTTGTGCTGTTTATCCATTGTTTCAGGGCAATGAAATGACTCACGCCGAGCCCCGTTCCCAGGAAATCTTGCCAGGTGAAGGGAGGGATGACATTTCGCTGGGGGACCTGCTAATTGGAACCCGCCCCAAAAGCACAAACAGAACAGAAATCTCCGGTTGTGCCCGGGCAGAGCTTTATCATTCCATCTCTGGGAAGCTCCCAGAGTGTGCCTGTTCCACTGGGCAGCCCCGAACAATCCCCTCTCGCGGCTCCTTCAACCACGACAAGGAAAGGCCAAAGGCTTCCTGAAATGGAATATTCAACGGCTCTGGGAGGGGTCAGGGAGAGGGAAAATCATTTTCCCAGGAGACAAAGCCGAGCGTTTGACCCTTACAGAGCCAGTGCACCTTTGCAGGGTGGGAAGGACTCCGTGGGAGGCCAGGGGAGGGATGCACAGATCCTGCCGCTCACTGCCTGTGTCTCCGGTCCCAGGATCGACCCACGGGGTGACATCAGGGCGGTGGCAGCTGGAGATCCAGCAAATATGGTCCCAAGGAGCAGAGGTTCTCTCAGATCTGCTGCCTCTCCTCCCTTTTCTCACTCCGGCAGAGCTCATTCCCCAGGATTCACAGGTGGAAACAGTGGGGGAATGAGGCAGTCGCTGTTCCGTGCCTGAATTAAAGCAGATCCAGGGAATATTCTTTTGGAGGTGATGCTTTTGCTTCAAAATTAATGTTCAGTGCTGCTTGTGCACCCCTGAGTGTTGAGGAGTCTCCTTTCAGACAGGAATGCAGGCGCTTGGAAGCTGGTCCAGAGGGGGATCGGAGGGATGGAACACCTCTCCTATGGGGAAAGGCTGAGGAAAATGGGATTGTTCAGCCTGGAGAAGTCTCCAGGGAGTCCCCATGGCTGCCTTTCAGTCTTTAAAGGGAGCCCAAGGAAAGATGGGACTAATTTTTAACCAAGATCTCTTGCAATGAGACAAGGAATGATGGTTTAAAACTAAAATAAGGTGGATTTAAATTTACTTTAGGTGGAATTTTTTTTTTTTTTTTTTTAAATGCTGAGGGTGGTGAAACACTGGCACCACATTGCCCAGAGGAGTGGTGGGTGCCCCGTTCCTGGGAATATTCAAGGTTCCTTCCAAGCCGAAGCATTCCATGATTCTGTGATCCAAGCCAGTTCCGTGGCCATCCCTGTTGGACTGGGGAATTCGCAGTTTTCATTGTTCCTCCTGTCTCATTTTCCCGTGTTCATACTGAAAGGGTTCCGTCCAGATTTAAGGTTTTCCTATACTGGGAGCAGATGAAACTTCATTATTATGCTTTACATTTTTTTGTATATAAAAGGGAAAACCATGAATGGAGCTAATCTTTATAATCACAGGCCAAAATAACTCAGGGCACGGAAGAATCCATTAATCCAAGCACCTGTGCAGGGTACAGGACCTCTCTTTGGGTTTTCCAATCAGGATTTTGAGCCTTAGTTTGGGGATATTTGGTGTAAAGATTTTTCAGGCCAAGGATTTGGTTTTAATTTGGTTTTGTGTATAATTTTCTGCCTTGTACAATGGAACCTTCGGGATTTCGCTCATTTTTTCATTTTTTTATTTTTAAAGCCAGGTTATTTATTTGAGTCATAGATCCTCAACAAGAAACTGAGCCTTGGTTCGGAAGAGCAGAGGGAAACCACAGAGCCTGTTCCAGTGGATAAATCCTCTCCCTGTGCATCTATGCCTAATTTTTACCTCCTTCTGAGAAGGAAATATGAATCATGGAATCAGAATGATTTGATAATCACAGAACTCCACAGTGGTTCAGGTTGGGAGGGATATTAAAGCTCATCCTGTTCCACTCCCTGCCAGGGGCATGGACACCTCCCTCTGTCCCGGGTTATTCCAAGCTCCATCCACTCATCAAAGACCAGGAATTACAAATATCACAATTCTGACCCTTTAACCAACTCCATTTAAATTTCCCCCTTGGCCAACGCTGAGGATCAGCAAGGGATTAATTAGAACTAAAAATTCAGGGCAGCAGAAAGTCCAGTCTTTTTATTTTCTACATCACTTGAAGTATTTGGGTTGTCCCAGATGCCGCCAGAACTCAGAACTGGAAGCGAAGGGAATGTGGCTGACATGGAATGGGGTTGTACAGAATTATGCAGAGCAATATAAAAGGGAGGGTTAAAAATTAAAGCAAGAAAGGACTCCCGGAGTGTTGCAGAAGGCTTAAAACCATCCCTTTTGCCACTGTAGGGGAAGAGAAACAGAAAAGAAAGGAATAATAATTTTAAAAAGTGCCCCTCTGCCATCTGGTAGGGAATTACAAAACATACCAATGCTAAAAGCCAGCCTCCATCTCCAGTTCCACTTCTCTTGGCTGCCAAAACCACACGGGAGCAAACAAAATCCAGATCCCAAAGCCAAAGGCTTCTTTTATGCATCCATCAGATCTCTGGGAGCTGCCCGTGTCCTACCTGCTGGAATGTGCTGGTGTCCCTGCTCCATCCCTGTGTCCTCACCTGATTCCTGAGCTCCAAACGTGCCTCAGGAGAGACAGACAAAGGGAAAAAAGGAGGGAATTCATCCCAGACACAAGTGGGCAGGGGATAATGATCTTTCTGGAATGAAAATGAGACATTTTCTGTGGTCAGCAAAACCTCTGCGATGGCTGGGACTGCTCTGGATCCATCACAGCCCAGAAAGGGGAAAAAAAAAAAAAAAAAAAAAAAAGGGGGATAAATCTTTATGGATAAAACTCCTTCTTTAAGCCAAAGTGCCAGAGGTGCTTCCCTAAACGTCCTGAAGGAGCAGCCCAGGGATTGTGGGGTGTCTGCTCTGGGAGGTGTGGGGGTCATTGCAGCCTGGAGAAATGATCCATGAAATCCCCTGGATTCCACAGGAGGGAAGGGACAACTCCATTCCTGGGGGGTGATGAGCTCAAACCTGGCGCTGATCCCCCAGGAATCCCTCCTCACACGGATATTCGGGAAGGGCTCAGTCCCAGAACACCCCTGTTTGTGGCACTTTGGGTACAAATCCTGCTCCAGGATCTGCTCCATGTCCTCCATCTGCCAGACGCCCTGGGGATCTCCGGGAATGCCGGATTCTGGTGGATCATCCCTTTGGAGAGCAGCTCACCCTCTTCCCTCAGAGGTACCCGGGGCTCCTCCAGCTGTCTGAGCACGGATGCCTGCTGGAATCAGCGCTGTCTGAAACGATCCCGGTTTGCCTCCAGCTGCAGCTCCAGCACGGCCCAGGCCACCCGTGCAGCTGTGGTGTCAGAGCCCTCAAACCTCTCACTCGGCCCGAGGTGCCTGGAGGTGCGCGGGCTCAAAATCGGGCTTAAAATAAATCGGGCTCAAAATTCCTTCCTTGCAGGTGTTTGATCCGCCCTCGGCTCAGAGCCTGGAGCTGGAGGTGTGGGGCTCTAAATTAAACCCTCTGCTGGTCCCCAGTGTAGAAATTGCTCCTCTGCTGTGGACTCCAGGATGGTGTGGATGAATGTAGAAGAGAGATCTCTGAAGCTGGGTTTTAGAAGATGAGGTTTATTGTTATTTATGAGGTTATTTAAGGATGTGAGGCCTTGCTCGGAGCTGCCAGGCTGCAGCTCGTGGCAAGGCCCAGGGAGGTGGGGGAAAGGAGAGGTTGGGAGAGAGGAGTAAAGAGCAAAGAGCAAAGAGACCAACCCACCCTTGTAGCCCCCTGATAAGGGGTCTCGAGGTGGATTGGAACAGGACTTGTGCCAATGGGGTTACAGATACCTGATAACTCAGGGGAGGGGTACAGGTGTGGGATGAATTATACATTGGGGGTGAGACAGAACATTCCATTTGACCTCTGGGTCTGGCTGCAGGTGACCTTCAGCTGGTCACATCACTGTTTTCCCAGACATGCAGTAGCTAGGACACCTCAAACATCAAAACTTACTTTCAATTCTATCTCATTTACAGGTTTCTCATTCTCAGAATCTAGGCAATCTAGGTAATTATAGGGCTTTCTGGGTTCATCCTCCCCAACACCCCAGGACAGGCTCAGCCTTTGCGTCCGAGGAGAGAGGAATTGTCTCCCAGGATTTCAGGGCAGTGTCCAGTTTGCTGAGTCTCCTAAATTTTGGTTCGACATGCGGGAATCTCCTCATGGCAGCCAGAGTCAGAGCAGCTCTCATTGCCCAAAATTCGGGATCCGGTTCAGAGCAAAATCAACTCCAAGGCACCCAAATGAGGCTGAATGCGACATTGGAGCTTTGGGAGATTGGGAGAGGAGAAGGATCCGGGAAGAGGTCAGAGACACTTCCAGGGCCTGAAGGGGCTCCAGGAGAGCTGGAGAGGGACTGGGGACAAGGGCTGGAGGGACAGGACACAGGGAATGGCTCCCACTGCCAGAGGGCAGGGATGGATGGGAGATTGGGAAGGGATTCCTGGCTGGGAGGGTGAGGAAAGGCTGGGCTGGAATTCCCAGAGATTTGTGGCTGCCCCTGAATTCCTGGAAGTCTCCAAGATGAGGCTGGACACTTAGATCATCCTGGGATAGCGGGAGGTGTTCCTGCCCGTGGCTGGGGTGGGAATTAAATGATGTCTAAATCCAATCCAATCCAATCCAATCCAATCCAATCCAATCCAATCCAATCCAATCCAATCCCTTCCAATCCAATCCAATCCAATCCCTTCCAATCCAATCCAATCCAATCCAGTCCAATCCAATCCCTTCCAATCCAATCCAATCCAATCCAATCCAATCCAATCCAATCCAATCCAATCCAATCCAATCCAGTCCAGTCCAGTCCAATCCAATCCAATCCAATCCAATCCAGTCCAATCCAATCCCTTCCAATCCAATCCAATCCAATCCAATCCAATCCAATCCAATCCAATCCAATCCAATCCAATCCAATCCCTTCCAATCCAATCCAATCCAATCCAATCCAATCCAATCCAATCCAATCCAATCCCTTCCAATCCAATCCAATCCCTTCCAATCCAATCCAATCCAATCCAATCCAATCCAATCCAATCCAATCCAATCCAATCCAATCCAATCCAATCCAATCCGATCCAATCCAATCCAATCCAATCCAATCCAATCCAATCCAATCCAATCCAATCCAATCCAATCCATGACTCCACAAAAGGTCTGAAGGCTCCTGGCATCAGACAGGATCCATCAGAACGGATGCAATTCCAAACATCCCATTCCAGGATGGTTTGGGCAGCCCTCAGAAATGGCTCCTTCTCCCCCCTCACCGGAAAGGGCTGGAGGAGTCCAGATGGACCCTTTGGCAGAGCTGACATCGGACGGATCCCACCCCACGACCTGGTCTGGGACATGAACGTGGAGGCCTGGGAAAAGCTGCGAGACCGTGGAAGCGGGAATTTGAGATCCGGCTGGTGGAGGCAGCTCCAGCCTGGCCTGATGCAGCCTTGCACGTGGCCAGAGCGTAATGAGCCCCGTGAAGAGGTATCAGGTCTGAGGGCTGGCCTGCAGCATCCCAGAGTGGCTTAACAACAGCGAGACGGCTCCTTGGGTTTGTTTCGTAAAGCAAAAGTTTTAATAAAAGCTGAAAATAGCAAACGAAACAGAAACAAAAAGCAAAATCTGAGCACAGGTGTCTGAGAAGCCCCTGACAGCTTGCTTGGGCATCTCCAAAAAAACCCTGAGCACTCATGAGCTTGTTCTTGAGTATAGGACGATCAAGGGGGGACGATTTGACTTACTGCCAACTGAATCAGCCACAGGTCCTGAGAAACACCTCCAAAGCCCAACCACTGCCCGTGAGAAGGGCACAGAACTTTCTAGCTCGGCTTCCTTATATGCTCAAAGGTAAACTGAAACTTTCTTCCTTAAGTGAGAACTCAGAAGTGAGCGATCTTTTTCGTCAAACAGGCAAAATTTAAAAAATCAGCGCCCTCACTGCTCCTGGTTCTGCTTGCTCTTTCTTTCTGAAATTAGAAATTCAAATAATTTGCCTCGGTGTGGAAATGCATTCCTATGCTGGCCATTCCCTAAAAGCCATGGATGGACTGGCCAGGGTTTGGCATTTGGGTAACAAAGGGAAGGAATCGGCTCCTCCACACCTGAAATGTAAACGGAACAAATCCCTTGTGTGAGGAAATTCACGGGCTATTCGCCAAAACAAGTAAACGCAAAGTTGTGGATTTTTTTTCCTCCCTACTTCTTCAGGCTGTAGGAAGCAAGACAGGAATATATTCCCATTGCCATTCAGGGGGAAAATTTGTAGAATTTCATTTTTAGTTTCAAACTGGGAGATGTTTCGAGTTAGGGAACACCAGTTAGGAATATCCTAAGCCACAGCAGGCCTCTGAATATAATTATTTCATTTTTTTGTCCTTTTGCTTGGTCCTAAGGAGGAATTTACTTCCGAAGGTCCTGTACAGATCCTGAGATCTTTTGCTGCTCTTACTTCTGAGCTCCCACACCAATAAATCATATTCTGATATAAATTCTCATGTCTGAGTGGGATTTCTGTTCCTACCACTCAATCACTTAAAGATCAAGAGAAAATCTCCAGTGAAGCTTCCACGTGCACAGACATGTCAGGATTTGGCTCCGTGCCTCAACAGAAGAGTTTTCCCAGGATACTCCTTTCCTATAGAATCAGGCAGAGAACTCCAGTCTCGGAGTTGCCAGGGCTGCATCCCACAAGTTTTCCTCGGAGGCTTCCCAGTCTCGACCAGACCAATTTCTCACTCTGTGAGAACTGATGAAAATCCAGCCAGATGTGGGGAATTACACCACAACCCTTGGATTAAAAGGAGCTGTTTTTCAGGGATGCACCGATGAACAAATGTCTTTGAAGTCTGATGGGGTTGTGAAGTCAAGCATCACTCACCCTCTTGGTTTTGGCCAAAAAATCCCCTCCTTTGGTGGAGGCAGGTTCTGGTGCCAGTAGCAGGAGCCACGGAGTTGGCATCCCATTCCCACATCCCAGGGATTAATTTGGCTGCTGCGGAGAGGAAAGCAGCCTCACAGACATGAAAGGATGGATCAGGAGCTCTGTGCCGTGTGCTGAAGGATGAAGCTCACTGATGTGACAAGGGAAAAAGCTCTGCAGAGCTTTCCCCGAGGGAGAAAGAAGCCCTGGCTTTTTTCTCCTGGATTTTGACAGAGAGAGAAGGTTTGGAGAAAGAGAGGATCTGGAGAAAGAGAGGATCTGGAGAAAGAGAAGGTTTGGAGAAAGAGAAGGTCTGGAGAAAGAGAAGGTCTGGAGAAAGAGAGGGTTTGGAGAAAGAGAAGGTTTGGAGAAAGAGAAGGCTGGGAGAAAGAGAAGGTCTGGGGAAAGAGAAGGTCTGGAGAAAGAGAAGGTCTGGAGAAAGAGAAGGTTTGGAGAAAGAGAAGGCTGGGAGAAAGAGAAGGTTTGGAGAAAGAGAAGGTCTGGGGAAAGAGAAGGTCTGGAGAAAGAGAAGGTTTGGAGAAAGAGAAGGTTTGGAGAAAGAGAAGGTCTGGAGAAAGAGAAGGTCTGGAGAAAGAGAAGGTTTGGAGAAAGAGAAGGCTGGGAGAAAGAGAAGGTCTGGAGAAAGAAAGTTTGGAGAAAGAGAGGATCTGGAGAAAAAGAAGGTTTGGAGAAAGAGAAGGTCTGGAGAAAGAGAAAGTTTGGAGAAAGAGAGGATCTGGAGAAAGAGAAGGTTTGGAGAAAGAGAAAGTTTGGAGAAAGAGAAGGTCTGGAGAAAGAGAAGGTCTGGAGAAAGAGAAGGTCTGGAGAAAGAAAAGGTTTGGAGAAAGAGAAGGTCTGGAGAAAGAGAAGGTTTGGAGAAAGAGAATGTTTGGAGAAAGAGAAGGTTTGGAGAAAGAGAAGATCTGGAGAAAGAGAGGATCTGGAGAAAGAGAAGGTTTGGAGAAAGAGAAGGTCTGGAGAAAAAGGTTTGGAGAAAGAGAAAGTTTGGAGAAAGAGAAAATTTGGAGAAAGAGAAGGTATAGCAGCAGTGACAGAGTCTGAATGGAGTAAATGTGCCCAAGCAATTCTTTTCTTCCCAGAATATTTAAGGCTTTTAAAATCACCGAATCCGGGAATGGTTTGGGTTGGAAGGGACCTTAAAGCCCATCATCCCCCGCCACGAGCAGGGAAACTTTCCACGACCCCACGTTACTCCAGCCTGGCCTTGGGCACTTCCAGGGATGGGAAATCCACACCTTTTGCTTTACACAGAAATCCCAGAATCCGTGTGGGTTTGTGTGTTTGGGTGTCAGGAAGGAGGAGGAGTGATCGGGGCGGGGAGCGAGGGAAGAAGGAGATGTGGGGAGACGGAACAACTTTGGCCCATGGAAAATCGAAAGGATCCCTCACCCGCACTGCAGCATTCCTTCCCAAAACCTGGCCAAGCAGCCCAGGAGGGTGGGATAATTGAAAAGCAGGAGCGGGATGGTCTTTAGATGAGGATTTAATCTTTCCACAAAAACTCATAAAGCCTGAATGGCCCTCCTGAGGCCCCGTCTTATTGCCGCAGATTCCCATCGCGTCCCCGGGAGAAGTAGCCCACACATTAAATCTCCTTGTGAGTCCAAGTAAAACCACATTCCTTCTGCCACCCCCTCGCAGGGGCCAGAAAACCCCATTTCCCCAGCAATTCCCATTTTTTCTTCTCCAGACCATGGCATTCCATTTGCCAGGGGAGCCAGTGGCTCCACCGAAACTGAGAGTGGGATTTGTGACCTCCTTCCTGCAGACTTTATGGTCAAGAGTGATGCATAACCTGTTATTCCTTAGGTAAATCCCCATTTCCTGAAGTCTTTGAGTTCTTTGGATGCACATCTTCAAAAAATTATTTGGTTTTCCTACTAAAAGGGAATTATAAGGTTGGAAAAGTCCCCCAAGATCATCCATTCCAAGCTCCAACCAAATTCCACCATGCTAAATAAAACACATCCCAAAGTGAAACGCTGATATTTCAGCCCCCTGCCCACTCCTCCTTCCTCCAGGATAAAGAGATTGTGGATATCTGAACCCTTGGGATCAAGTTTTATATTTATTCCTACCATTTCTTTCTTCTTTTTTTTTTTTTTTTTTTTTTTTTTTTTTTTTTTTTTTTTTTTTTTTTTTTAATGACAAGGAAGGATGATTTGATTAGAGGTGATCTCTAATTAAGTGAACACCCAGCTGGGGCCCCAGGATCTCTCCCACGTGAAAAGGAACAAAGAAAGTTGGGATAAATTGTCCCTCAGCTCTTTTTGTGTCATGGTAAACAGTCCTTATTAAATAATAATAATAATAATAATAATAATTGCTACAGAGGCATGACTTGAATGTGAAAAATCACACTCCAAATACACTTTAAAAGGCCCTGGCAGATTGGTGGGTCCCTGAACTCTTTCCTCACGATAAAAATCCATCTTTGCTGCTAGTCTGCAGATCCCAGGAAAATCTTCCTGTATGGTCATGGACCACTGGGAATATTTGGGATCTCCTCTTCATTCTCATCTGCTCCACACAGGCGAAATTATCAGTGGATAAACAGAACAGAGGTGGCTTTCACCAGGATCTTTCAGCAGGATCTTTTGATTCCTGTAAGTTAGGATAGAAATTTAAGTGGTTGCTCTTATCAATAGATGAGATCTGCATTAGCAGTGTGAGTGTTGGTGTTAATGTCCGTGGAATCTTGGAATTCCAGAACGGTTTGGGTCGGAAGAGACCTTCAGTCATCCCATTCCACCCCTGCCTTGGGCAGGGACACCTCCCACTGTCCCAGGTTGCTCCAAGCCCCAGTATCCAACCTGGCCTTGGACACCTCCAGAGATCCAGGGGCAGCCACAGCTTCTGTGGGAAGTCCATTCCAGGGCCTCAATCCCCTCACAGCCAGGAATTCCATCCCAAAATCCCATCTAAACCTGCCTTCCTACAGCCTGAGGCCAATTCCCCTTGTGCTGTCACTGCGAGCCCTTGGGAAAAGGGAACAGCCCCTCTCCAGCAGCTCCATTTGGGCCACTCAGTCAAAGCCGTGATTTCCTTGGAGCTCTAATCCAAGTCTGGATTCCCTCGGAGGCTGTAGATCCTAAATGCCTGAGGAATTCCCAGAAATCCATGGGATTTACACACACACACACACACACACACACACACACACACACACACACAAAAAAAAAAAAAAAAAAAAAAAAAAAAAAAAAAAAAAAAAAGACTTTTGGGAGAAGGGGATTCCCAGGACATCCACGGGAGTTAGAAACCAAAGGACCTTTGGGAGAAGGGAATTCACAGACATCCATGGATCTCACATGACAAGGGACCCTTGGGTGAACAGGGATTCCCAGATATTCACAGGATTTAGGCAAAAAAGGATCCTTGGGAGAACAGGGGTTCCCAGATATCCATAGGTTTTAGACAAAAAAGGAGCCTTGGGAGAGCAGGGATTCCCAGATATCCATAAAATTTACACAAAAAGGGACCCTTGGGTGAACAAGGATTCTCAGATATCCATAAGATTTACACACACACAAAAAAATGACCCTTCGGAGAGCAGGGATTCCCAGATATCCATAGGATTTAGACAAAAAAAAGACCCTTGGGGGAGCAGGGATTCCCAGATATCCATGGGATTTAGACAAAAAAAAGACCCTTGGGAGAACAAGGACTCCCAAACGTCCATGGGATTCTCAGAACAAAGGCCCTTTGGGAGAAGAGGATTCCCAGGCATCCATAGGACCCACAGGACAAAGGAATTTTGGGCAGACTGGAGTGGCAGCTGAAGGCCAGGTGAAATCCCCCGGGCCGTCCACGTGCAAATCCCAAAATTCCGCTTTCTTTACCTCTGAGCTGAATTCCTGGCTTCAGCTGGAGCTAATCCTGCCCCATACGAAGCATAAAAAAATCCAATCCTTCCAAGTATTCCTGATCCAATCAGACCCGGGCTCTATTCTTAGCCTGGCCTTTGAGAAAAATGCTCCGGTTTTATTCAGGTTCATTGACAACCTGAGCCCCCCGTGAGCAAAACAAATTCGACTCAAAGACCTTTGCGATTCACAAAGGTCATCTTTAATCTGGGCCTGATAAATCCATATTTTTAGGGTAGGCACATTCCTCATATTGTAAAGGGAAGGAAGGAGAAAATAGGATAAAAAAGAGAAATGAGCCAGTGGAGCTCAGGAAAAGGTGGAGGGAGGCCAATTCCATTTACACGGGAATGTCAGGCAAAGAGCCAGGCGTAGAAGGGATGGAAGAGCAGCCTGGAAAAGTGAAGAGGTGATCCGTGTTGGTAAGGGGACAACATTCCACTGGGATATGAGGAAAATCAGCTCCCTGCCAGCCCAGGGAATGTGGGGAAAAGGCTTTCGAAGCTGCTGATTTGGAGCAGGGAAGAGCGGGAAGAGGAGAGGAGTCATAGGAGGGTTAAATAATGTTGGGGATTTCTGGGATTAAAAAATGACGTTCAGAGTTCTTGCATTCACAAATAAAAACAAAAAAAACCCAGCAGGGATTGGTGAAATTGGGTTTGGTTACACAGCAATAAATTGCCCCCAAAATCAATTAAAATGGTCAAATCGTTCAAGGCAGCTTCAGTTCCCTTTCGTTTTCATGTCGAAATTATCAATTCCATGCACAAAGTCCCTTTGGAATAGTTTTCATTATCCGTTTGTCAACCCAAAGAAGCCAAAGGAAAGAACGTGCCTGGGACTGGGGAATTTCATCTGACGGCCACAAAACCCGGTTTCGTTCGTCGAGGAAATTTCCGATCTGATGAAAAAGCCCTTTGACTTCGGGCTTCATCATCTGTTTGTTATTTGAGGGACGGGTTCTCAGTAGGAAGAAAAGTGCAAGCGTTTTCCCTCTGGGATTGACGCCTCTCCCTTCCAGGGACGTTTTTTTCTAAAAAAAAAAAATGTCCAGGGAAAAACAAACAGAAGGGAAACCCGATACCACCTCGCTAATCTGGAGACAGCAGCGCTGAAAGAAAATAAAGCAAGTTCCCTGCCCACTAAGGATGGGATAAGAGACCTTGGCCTTCAGCTTCGGTCAGGGAAGGTCCATTTGGAAACTGAGAGTGGAGGATGGAATTTTCAGATGGAATTTTTTAGTGATGAAAGAAATGAAAGAGTGGAGTGGACGGTCAGGAGCTGTCTGTGTGTGTTGATTCATTTACCGGTGTTGATTGAGCTGTTCCCTTCTCAGGAGACAAAGAAAATCTCGAGATTCCCCCCGATTCCTATTTTCTGGGATATTTTAATTTTCATTTTAGCCCTCTGGAAGATCAGGAGAACAAAATCTGCCTCAAGCTCATCTCTTGATGGAGGCCACAGAAAGCAGCTGTCAAAGAGCCGTCATCAAATAAAGACCTTTGCCACTGAAATTCCTGGGAGACTTTCAGAGCTCAGGAGCTTGGAGGGCTTTCCAAAGGGATTTGGAAGCGACTCGGAAAGAAAATTGCCACTTAATTTAGGAGGGTGACATCATTAATGACAGAATGTGCAACAAAAGGCAGGAGGAGGCTGTTGCAAAATCTCCTGGCCTTAAGCTGAGCAGATATGTCGAAAACAATATAATTTTCTAATTAATTTTTGACATTTTTTAATTAACCATAATGAGGATGTTAATTAGAAGCAATGTGTCAGCCTTAAAACACTTTTAGCCATGTAGCTGAGTGTTTTTAGACTGATTTGATTGGGGAAATCACTGAAAATTTCAGGTTTTTTTAAACAACCCCTGAGGTGATTCAATGAGCAAGGCCTGGGAGAGGGAAATGGATTGCTGGAAATGGATACAAGCAGTGCAGAATTTATGGAGCACAAAAAGGAAGCAGAATAAAAAGGAGAAGGTAAAACCCCTCAGAATATTTGTGTCCCTGACAGAGTAAAAAAGATCCTACAAAGATTAAAATTATGGATTAATTAGCACGAACAGCAAGAAATCAATAACCAATAAAGGACAGAACTCTAATTAATGAATCAAAGAGAATGATGTAATTTAGAGCCAATGAACATTAATTTCTGTTTAAAAAAGCAGAAATATTTGAGCAGCTTCTGCCCCAGTGTCCATGTGGAGGATGGAATTTTGTTGTCCACACGAACAGGATTTCACAACTCATGGAAAGGCAACTTTGTCCCGTCCCTGCTGTGACCACAAACAGCTTTAGCTCAGGACAAACAGAAACATCTCGGGTGACATCACATCCTCTGAAACTGGAGAGAGCCGTGGAACAACAGGAGCTGAAGGGAAAAAAGAAACCGGCTGCAATAATAAGGAAAAACTGGGAAGGACCATCTCCAAGAGGATGCTGGGGTGTAAAATGAGGCAGAACAAAATCAGAGCTGGACCTGATGTGAGGGAGAAAAAAGCAGCAAAAAAGCGGGAGCAGGAGCAGAAGTGACCTGGAGAGGATGGGAAGGGGTTTGGGGACAGGGAATGTGCGACGGCGAGGGGACAGAGAGTGAGGTGGACATGGGTCACACCTCCAGCAGGATTCGCTGAGCCGTTCCAACCCTGGAATAACGCGGGATCCTCCAAATGTGCCCAGCGATGAGCCAGGCTGAGGGTTTTTCACAGAAAGGAGCCCCAGTCATCAATGTTCCCAATCCTCTCAAGGGTCATGGAGTCGGAGATTGCGTTGGGATGGGAGGACCTTTAAAGGTCACCCAGTCCAGCTCCCCTGTAGAGAGCAGGGACATCTTCGATGGATGAGGTGGCTCAGTCCAGTTCATCCCTTGGATATTCCCAGGGGTGGGGCATCCACCCCTGAAGGTCACTCTGCGGTCACTTCCAAGATGTGCTTCGCCATCCCCTGGGATGAGGAGAGGAGTCAGGCATCCTGCCGTCAGTCAGAGCCTGCTGATGGAGGTGATTTTGATCGGATTTGAGTGTCACGAGGAATGAGCGAGGTGAATCTGGGCTCAGGGGTTGAAGAGGTTTTCCTCTGGGCTCGGGGGTTGAAGAGGTTTTCCTGTGTTTGCTTGCAGGGTATGGAATTTCCTCGGGCCTGTTTGGGGCCTCTGTCCCAGCTGTGTCATCCATTCCAGCTGTGCCATTCCCCAGGTGTGCCATCCATTCCAGCTGTGCCATCCATTCCAGCTCTGCCATCTCCCAGCTCCTTTTCCCTGCCAGGGCATTGTGAGGAGCTCCAAAGTTTTTGTCTTGGTGCCAGCACTGCAGCCACCCAACCATCGCTGTCTTATCCGCTTCCTTCTCACCTTAAATCCAAAGTGTGGCACCAGAACAAATTCTAGGAAGAAAACGAACTCTCCCAGTCAAAGCCAGGACACAAAGAGACAATTTGTTTACCTTCAGATGGGATCTGCTTCATGTCTTTGATGCCTTCAGTTTTATCTTCCGTGCATTTCCCATTCCGTGGTGCCCAGGTGCAGCTCTGAGCTCACAGCCAGGCTCACTCAGCTCTCTGCACACAGCAGCCACACAAAACAAATCCTGCTCCTGCTGCACACCAAGGACACCTGGGACAAGTGCTCAGCCCAAAAGCACAAACAGCGGTGGCTGGAGGGAGAAAACAAGAAGGATGGGACTGGAGAACCTGGAGCTGGAATTGGACAATTCAACCCCAATGTGCAAATGGACCAAAACTGATCAAAGTGTGAGACCTCGTGACCCTTTGTCCATTTTGTGTCCATTTTGTGACCATTTTGTGTCCATTTTGTGTCCATTTTGTGCCCATTTTTTGTCCATTTTGTGTCCATTTTGTGTCCATTTTGTGTCCATTTTGTGTCCATTTTGTGTCCATTTTGTGTCCATTTTGTGCCCATTTTGTGTCCATTTTGGTTCCACCTTGGGTGTGTCCCTGCCCAGGCTCTTGTCCTGCCCAAGGTGGATCCTTGAAGGCCTTTCAATAAATCTCTGCTTTATTCTCCAGCTCTGTCCAGTCTCTGTTCCAGCTCAGCATTCCCAAGGAATCACCTTGGCCTTGTTTTGAGATGCTCCAGAATCTCATGGCCAGAACACGGCTGTGGCTAAGCCAGGCCCAACCGTGGCCTAAATAAAGCCTGGCTTATCTCCAGCTCTGGCTGCCAGCCAGGGAATTTTGTGTTTTTCCAAAAGGTCTGGGTTGTCCTACACCTTTTCTTTTTTTTCCCTTTCATTCCCCCAAAACCACCCTGGGAGATTCCCAGGGCATTTTGGTAACTCCAGACCTCGCTGTGTCCTCTTGAAACCAGAGCTGGCAAATACATAGGCAGAGAACTTCTCCAGGTCATCCAAACCTGGCGTTCTCCTCATGTTCCAAAGGGTCCAGCAGTGGGAAAGGATTTCATCTGGCCTTGAAAATCTTGTCTTTATTAATTTATAAAAGTTTGGGACCCTAGGAGGTTGATTTTCTTCCATTTTATCTGAAATATTTCTGTCCGAGACTGTAAAGATATTTCTGAAGGTAAATGATTCCGCCTCACACAGAAATATTTTCATTTTTAATACACAAAGGCTTGAAATTCTGGCAGGGAGAGAGAAATCAAATGGGACTTTCCAAAAAATGAGCATTTAAATTAAATTGATAATATGAAAGAAGGGACAAGGAAAAAGGAGAACCTCAGGTGATTCCAACATGAAAGAGTTTAGTTCATCAAAACCATCAACATAGGCAAAGTGAAGTGGAGAAAATTCTGGGAATCTTTTTTCACACCCTATTCTCATTTGTGGACTGATAAAATAATAGGAAGAAAGGCTGGAAAGGATTTCTGGGGGTGATCTGACCCATCTTTTTTCACCTTCAGGCACGAAGAGGGAATTGCATATTTGGCCCAATTGACCAGGGAGGACCAGCACAAGAAATAAAATTTTAATGTTTTGTGAGGTGTGAAAACTCAAAGTCACCACACCCAGGTTGCCACAAATCTCAATGCAACAGGAATTATGGCTTTGGCTTCCACTATTTTAGTCATATTATTTGGATAAATTTATTTCCTTTCTGATTTGGAGCCTTTGACAGAAAAATATTTTTAAGCTTTTTATGCAAGACATGGATCTTACAATATGCCTTTAAAAAACCCCAATGATTCGAGGAAGAGAATTGAATGAAAAAAAAGCCAATTATCCCTTGTGTTTTCCCGAGTTTAGGTGAGTTAAAAGGATATCAAGGGAGGAAAATGCAATATAAGCCCCTCCTAGATAGGCAGAGAAAAAAAAGAGGCGGCGTTTGAAGTGGAACGAGGCGTGGGGAGATGAAAAATGACAGAAGGAAAACGAGGGCTGATGATTAGGAGATATTTCCTGAAAACCACAACCACCAGATGACTGCAGCTTTCCCGAGGGAAAGGGTGGGAAAACCTCTTCCTTTTGGCTTTGGCTGCTGGATAAAGCCCCGAGGGACGATTCCACAGAACCCGCTAGCGCCGGTGCCAGCTCAGGTTATCTCCTCTGCCCTGGGAATTACTGGCCCGGGCCACGTTTTGTGTTGAATTTTGTATTTTCAGCAATGGTTTTCCCAGCTTGCATAACGGCATTTCGGCAGCTACAGCCACAAAATCATCCAAAGATTTTTTTTTTTCTAAATGTTTGGCTATTAAAATCCACGCAGTAAAATTCTGGCCGGGAGAAATAAATATTCCAGCCCAGCAGATCCTTTGCTGGGGCAGTGCTTTGACACTTCAGCCTGCTTTAATGCCAATGATAACGACGATAAAAATCACTTTGCTGTTTAATTTTTCCATCATTTTATCTCCCTGAGAGAACCTGAAGGTTATTAAGACACCAAACTTCACATAAAGGCCTCGTCCAGCCCTGCATTTTGAATTTTATTCATATTTTCTGTTTCCAAACCGCTGCTTCCCTTTCCCTGGGAAATGCCACGCTTTTCTAAAGGTCAGCTGGAGAAAATAAAAGGCTTTTTATTAAATGCAAACCCTGTGGATTTTCACTTGTGCTTTGTAAGAATTTGCCTGCTGTCGTGAAATGGAGCTAAATATTTTATAAGGTAAAAGAAGTTAATATTTTTCGGACGGTGAAACAACAAAAGTGCCCCGAACCAGATTCGTGGGCTGGGAGTGCTCTTAAAAAGCTCTGCTGATTTTCAATTAAATTCCTGGCCTTGATTTCTTTTCTGACTCGCTTTCCTTCGCTGTTTTGGGAATCCAGGGGGATTCCCTTCCAGGTGGTGACCACACTGTCCTTGGAGTTACAAATTTCCCTAATCATAAATATTCCCCGTGTCCAACACTTGACAGAAGGAGTTGTATCTTCTTTGAGAGGTTTATAGATTCGGAGTCTTGCATTTTAAAAAATGTTTCATATTTCTTTTGGTATTTAATGAAGAAATAGGCAGCTTTAAGAGAATTTTGTTTATGTTTAAGCCTGCGGCTCTCTACACACATTTTAGAGGCCGTTCGGCCAAATTTTGTCCCAAAAAATTCCACACAAAACAGGAGCAAGCAGCCCATGGAATAAAGGTTGGAATTAAAACCTCCCTCCTTTGAGGGGAACCTGGGAAAAAAAAAATAAAAATGGAATATCTGTGTTCAGGATTTATTCTTCCCCTGCATCTGCTCCTCCATCCTGATCCACCCTCAGAGGTCAGTGTGCCCTGACCTGACCTCCCAGGCTAAACCCAGAGGCCCTGCCTTGGTTTCAGTCTCTATTTTGGTGGATTTTGGTGGATTTTGGTGGTTAAAACGCTGCAGGCTGGGGGAACGAAGAGCATCCAGACCCTAATTCCCAGTGGGAATGTTAATCTCCAGAGAGGAGAGGCTTCAGCTGCAAAAATCACGATCGGTTTGTGCTTCTTGCCTCTGCTTAGGAGAGGAGATGGTTCTGCTTTCCTCCTCCTCAGGAAAAGGAAAGTTGGATTGATGCTGCTCCTGAAGGGAAATCCTCAATTTGAATATTCTCCTCTGGATGAGGCACTAAAAAAGTTCATTCCTGGCTGCCAGTCACATAAAGAGAATCATAAAACCATAGAAAGATTTTAATTTTAAGGGTCCTTAATGATCACAGAAAAAATTGAATTATTAGGGACCTTAATGATCCGCTAAATTTTGCTAAACCTTGTAACAACGCGTTGGAGCTGGCACAAAATAAAGTGATTTATTATCTACTCAGCTCTCCCTCTGAAGAAACGCTGTCTCTCATTCTCCTTGCAGTTAATTAGCCCTGCCTCCTAATTAGCCCTCTAATCTCAGCCATGGGAAAGCTCCCGTTGAAATTTATCAGCTAGACATTGGATAATGGAGATGAAATCCTAATTTCCGGTTTCCTGCCGTCCGAAAATGGGTGGGATGCACCCAGAGAAAGTGTCTGGATGTCCCGAGGGGCCTTGCTGAGGGTTGAACTGGACACCTCTTCTTCAGATGCCTCAAAAATGTCCTGAATGGGGCAGAATTCCATCGGTCACCGCATTCCATCCAGGGTTTCTCCCAGCTTTTTAAGCTCCCGTTAAATTTTATCCTGCCTTGTGATGCGTTCCCAGCTCCTGCCAAGGTGGGGCTGATTTCAGAGGCTTTGGGTGCTGAATTTCATTCTTTAGGGTCATCAGCACGCCCAGCCTGCTGGAGAGAAGGGTTAATTCCCAAACTGCCAAATTTTCTGGATGTACAAAAGACAAAAACTGCCGTTCCCAGAGATTTTTTCTTCATTTCAATCTCTATAAGGACTCCTATTAGGTTTTAAATATCTTGAGTAATTGACGACCCTGACTTGGTCTCTCCTGCACATTTTTGTCGATGGTTCTGCTTTCCAGAGGATTCACAAAACTCTGCTGAGTGTAAACGGGATTTATCCCACCAGCAATGGAAGGATTTTGCCATAACCCACAGTTCCCAAACAATTTTCTCTGCAGCTCTGGCCAACCTTGAAATTTTCGTGAATTCCCACTGATAGCGTCGGTTTTATCCATCCACTGGCTCATCTCCACCCCTCCTAAAACTGAAGAGATGTCTGGTTTATAAACTTCATAAGGAAAATTTTAGGGTACTCCACAACCTCAGGGGATTAAAATTTCCATATCTTTAGGATGTTTCAAGGATGAGGCAAAACAGGATCCAGATATTTTGCAGATAAAAGAAAACAGAGTTCCCTCAAAATGGAGGGCGGGGAAAGTACAAAGGTGGCAACTATTTAGGAATATTTATTTCAGGAATGAAGTATAAAAACTCTGAACCTCCCCACCGCCGCTAAAGGAAAGTTCACCTTCACAGGTATGAAAAACAGAGATTTTCCCTGCTGTAATGACAGGAAAAAAGGAGAGTTTTCACTCCTCAGATGCCATTTTATTCCCCCAAGGATTTGTGGTTTGGGGATTTTTTTTTTTTTTTTTAGCACCTCCGAACAAGGGCAAAAAGCTGCTCTTACCTCACACAAAAAAACTCGGTCCGTGCCGGTTTTGCCGTCCTTCGAATTATCTCCTCGCCATGAAAGGCGTCCAAATCCAACCTTAACCACTCAGAAAAAAACGGAGCCTGGAAATTAATAGGAGCGGGAGCCCCCGTGGGGCCTCCCCCTCTTACCTAAATATCATTATCTTTTATTTATGGCCCCTCAGAACCTGCAAGGCCTCAGGGATATTTGGGCCGTGTTTATCCTACACGCCCCGCGTGTTGTTTTTCAAATCCTGTCATGTCCCGTATAATTGTGAGCTGTCTCCTGAGAACCCAGGCTCTGTTTTCATACAAATTCCCATTATTTTTGCTCGGGGTATGCATTGATACCTTTTTATTTTTCCTTTCCAAACTAACAGCACAAACAGAATAAACCCTGCCCTGCGCAGCACTTTGTTGGCGTCTTCTCCCAAAGTCACACTAGGAATAAATTTATTTTTTGGGGCCAGGATAAAGCAAAAGGCTGTTTGTAGAGAAAGGAGTCAGCACTTTATGTTTTGTGCTTCGTGAATGTTTTTCTGCTGGAATTTGGGACAGCTCTGATCAGAGAGTCGCTTCTTTTAAAGGCTGGGATTCAGTTCTGAATTCAGGTCTGGCTCGGGACATTTTTCTTGTGTCACCACAAAGGTCTCCCCTTGGATTCAGGTTGGAGATTAGGGAAAATTTCCTTCCCTGAAAAAAGAGATGGAGTCACCATCCCTGGGAGTGTCCAAAAACCAGCTGGGTGTGGCACTTCACAGGTTCCTGGGCGCGGTGGGGTTTGCTCAAAGGTTGGACTCGGTGACTTCGTACATTTTCCCAGCCTTAATTATCCTGCAGTCCTGCAATTCCACAATTCCAGGTCAGAATTACGTCCTCCAAAATATCCTCCAGACACCTTCCCTCAAACTACATCAAATTTTCAGGAGAATCCCCCAAATCACAGGCAGGGGTTGATCCCACCCTGCTGCAGCCACCCAACTTGTTCAGATGGAAGATTTTCCAACTCCGCTGATCAAACCTCATCGAGGCCAGTAATTATCAATAACAACACTAATATCAATAATATTGATAAAAATAATTATCAACAATGACTTGGAATTATTTGCCGCTAATTCCTGCTCATCAGGAAGCCCTGGCATGCACAGAGATAATCCTTGCCATCCCAAATCCCCTGTGTTGGAGCTGATCTGCCTGGATCCCACTTAGGAATTTACAGGCTGGAGCAGAGTGAGATGAATTTCACACCAACTGAATAAGTTGTAGTCGGATTTAATAAAAAACCCCATTTAATTATGTGTTTAGTTTCGGCTTCCAGAGGCTCCCTGCAGACATCTGGGCCCACTCCTCATCTGGTGTTAATGAATAATTCTGCACTGGTTGTAATTAGAGGCTGAATTGTTTAGGACAGCTGAAATTCAGGCTCCAAATAAAAAAACATTTCTGCTTCAGCTGAGGCGAGAGGATGAGAAAATTCCTTGCTTATTTCTCTTTCTAAAATTAGGTTGGGTTTTAAATTTCTGTTGTCTTGCACAGAAATCAGTCCCTGAGCTTGGTATAAATCAAATATTATCAGAGGGGTTTAAAGCTGGCAGATGGATTAGGAAGATCTTTCTAAATAAGGAAAATTTCTTTTCTACAATTCTGTTCTTCTCTCTTTATGACTGGGTTGTAAACTCAGTGGAACTTGTAAAGCTTGAAAATTGATAGGGAAAAATGGGAAGGAAAAAAAAAGTGTCCCGAACCCAAATTTGTAAGGAAAAAATGCCATGCTCCTGAAAGAAACACAATAAAAAAAAAAATCCCTTTAGAATGACATTGATGTGAAAATGCAATTCCTTCTGTCTTCCTCACTCACCTCACATTCATTCAGGACTGCATTCCTCAGAATTTTGGAGAAGACTGGGAATATTCTTCTGCCCCCAGGCACAGGTGAGATGCCTGTTCAAGGTTTCCCAGGAAGCCTAGAGCTGGAATTTGAACTGGTCCGGATGCCTTGGGAAGGCTGAGCTGGAACAGAGATTGGAGAATAAAGCAGATATTTATTAAAAGGCCTTTAGGGACACACCTTGTGCAGGACAAGAGCCTGGCCAGGGACACACCCAAGGTGGAACCAAAAACGGTCACAAAATGGACCCCAAATGGTCACAAAATGGACACAAAATGGGCACAAAATGGACACAAAATGGACACAAAATGGGCACAGAATGGACAAAGGGTCACGAGGTCTCACACTTTGATAAGTTTTGGTCCATTTGCACATTGGGGTTGAATTGTCCAATTCCAGCTCCAGGTTCTCCAGTCCCATCCTTCTTGTTTTCTCCCTCCAGCCACCGCTGTTCGTGCTTTTGGGCTGAACACTTGTCCCAGGTGTCCTTGGTGTGCAGCAGGAGCAGGATTTGTTTTGTGTGGCTGCAGTGTGCAGAGAGCTGAGTGACCCTGGGTGTGAGCTCAGAGCTGCACCCTGGGCACCACGGAATGGGAAACACAGGGAAGATAAAACTTCAGGCATTAGTCCAGCCACTCCTGCTCCAGCTCCTAAAGCACCCACAGCAGCTGCTGGACGTGGCTGTGGAGCTGTGGGAATTGGCCTGGAAAAGGAGGGAGGGTGAAGGAAGCAGGGAGGGCGAGGGAAATGAGGGAAAATACAGGTCCATGATGCTGTTTTGTTTTTTAGCTGAGGGACAGGCCCGAGGCTCACAGAACAATCATTAAAAGGCAGCCGGGTTTGGGGCTGTCAGGAGCTGTGGTCACTCCTGGAATCAGAGCCGGGACAAAATGCTGGCACTGGGATTTATTGTTTCCTGAGCTTGCTGGGCTCGGTGTCATTAAAGCATCACCGGATCCATCGTGGCAGCTCAGTGTCATTAAGTGTCGGCCCTGAGCACGGCACAGAGAAAATTTAGGATTTCGAGGGGCTCAGATGCTCGGGGTGGTTTGACAGCTCCCTCTCCTCAGCCTCACGCTGCTGAGCCTAATCTTTTCCTGAGATCCCTGTTTCCTGACAGGAGATAATCCGCTGGCGTCACCGGCATGGGAGACGGCGTTCCCGGAACGAGGAGGCACGAGAGGTGTTGCCTTGGATCCGAAGAGGAGCCCATCCCTTCCAGCACCCCATCTCCGAGCGGAACACACGCGCTGCTCCTCAGGGCACACCCAGCACGGCTCTGGGAAACACCTGGGGACAGGAAGGGGTTTCCCCTGCAGTTGAGAGGCCAGAACAAAATAGTAATTAATGAGTGTCAATAATTCATTCGGAAAGCGGATCCTGGAGGATAATGAGTGGTCGACGTGTGGATGATGTGTGGGAAGACAAGTAGAGGTCACAGGTAGAGAAAATCTCACCTGATTTGTTTAGTTAGATCTTTTAGTAAGACTGTCCTCTGCAATCACCTCAAAACTCAGTGATTCATTTTATTCCAAGGTCGGCATCCAAAAAAAGCCTGGATCATTTGGCTTTTCTCTTTTCCCTCATGGCTGTAAATGATGACCACCAGGAAATTCATGACCTTCCTTCCATACAACTAAAGATAGGTGAGCTCCGTCCCACCTCTTCTTGCCCTTGAATCCAGCAAAAATTTGGATTCAAGCATGCCTTTGCGGGGCTAGGCCTTGTGTGTTGATGTGGATGAGGATTCTTTGGACCCCAGTGATCAGTGCCCGAGGGGCGACAAAACACCTCCTTTGCCTGTGCTGAAGGGGCAGAGAAGGTGAATTGCAGCTGATCCCATTTCCACCTCTTTTCTGCAGCTGGAATCCCTCTGGAAAGAGGAATTTTTTCCCAGCCCCGGGCCACTGCCACCTGCACATCTCCAAACGCTGCCACCCCTCCCTGGACAACACCTTGTCCCAAAATCCCCCGGCTACGGCTGAAATCTGAGCTTGGGGAGCCCTGAGGGGACTCTGCCTCCACGGACCGTGACAACATCATCGATTTTGGGAGGGAGGGAGCAGGGCTGGCTGTGCCTGAGGAGCGGCCCAGCCGCCCTCAGAGTGCAATGACCTCTATCCCGGGGACATTCTAGGTGTGTTCCAAAGGCCACTGATGTCAGCAGGAAAAGACCTTTTGATTTCCATGCGCTTTGGACGAGACCCAGAAGGAGCAGCGAGCGAAGTCGGGGCCGCTCTTTCTCACGCGGCCGAAGCTGGAGCCTCGAAATCTCTGGTATTTGCTGAGTGCGGGTCAGGAAGGCAGCTGAGCTTTCCTTTCCTCTCCAGCTGTTTGTCTTGCTTTGCAGCCTAAAGCAATAGAGTAATTCCATGACAAAATTCAGGCCTGGAGAAGCTGACAGAGCAAAAAATCGCCACCAATAGAGGACTTTCAAAGGCTTCTCCAAGCTTAAGAACTTAATTTCTATTGCCTGGCTTAATTCGGGCCCCGCCACTCATCTGTCTGAAACGCTCCACTGGGCGAGTTTTTGGTTATGTTCCTTATCGGCACCTCGAAGCTGGTATTTATCCTGAGAAAACCACAGAGCTCAGAACCCTCAGGGCAGGATCTGGGCTTCCTTATTCTGGATTCCTGAGAGCGGGATAACCAGGAGGGATGGTCCCAGGGGTCCCTTTGGTGGAGGGGTGTTGTGTTTAGGGCTGGTTGTGCTTCGCCCTTGACGAAGGTGAGTTAATATCCTGCCATCTCATATTCCCAGCAAGCCTTTGGAGCACCAAAATGGGATATGGCCTCAAATTTCCACCTCAGCCCAGAGCTGGACTTCTCAACAGAGCCATTAATCCTGCTGGAGAGATGTTGGATTGGGAGAAACATCCCTATTCCTTCACTAACTGTGCAATTTTGGGATCCTGTGCGCAGGACCACTTTGGCTGAACAGAGCACAGGCCTGCCAGGAGCCACCACTGCTGCCTAAGGTAGTTTTCCTGTCTTTTAGGACCGCCTGAAGTGATTCCTGAAGGATGTTGTGGCCTCCTCCACTGGAATGTGGACTTGGAAGCCCTCGTGGAACCAGAAGGGACGGAGAGGAGATAACAGGGACATGGAGCTGGTCCTGCTGACGAGTGACACCCAGCTCCAGAAGAGTGTTTGGAGTCCCAACAAGCTCAGTCTGGAAATAAAGATCCCTGGATTGTCACTGTGGATCCCGTTTGAAACCATGGTCCTGGTTTGAGTCGTGGCAAGCTCAGGGAATGTTCAGCACGGCAGGAAGGAGGCACTCAGGAAGGAGAAGTTCTCCTGCGCAGCTGGATCCAGAGCACAGCGAATAAAAGGGTTTGAACACTGTCCTGGGCTCTGCCCTCTCTGGGTATCCTCAAGCAGACAGGAAAAAGCAGAGTCCTTGTCGCACTGAGAGCAGGAAAGGTAAAATCAGAGAATCCCAAATAGCTTCGGGTTGGAGGGACCTTGGAGATCATCTCGTTCCAGCCCTGCCACAGGCAGGGACACCTTCAATTATCCCTCCAAGCCCCATCCAACCTGGCCTTGGGCACTTCCAGGGATGCAGGGGCAGCCACAGATCCTCTGGGAAAACTGTTCCAAGGTGATGGTGGCTCTGCTGACCCAAGGAGATCTGCCAAAATGTGCCCAGAAAGGGGCAAGCAGAGCATCCCAGGAGGTGAAGGGTGGTCACCTCTCAATCTGTGACCTAGGGAAGGAAGGTGTGATGAAAGCTCTGTGGAACAGACGGAACTTTGGAAATCAAACTCGTCGCTCATTCGAGAAATCAAATGGATAAATTGGCCGCTTTCCTCGCACACAGAGACTCATAAAGGGACTTTCCCTCATTTGCCACCACATAGCAGTGAAATCCTAAACAGACCACGAGACCCCAGCTCGTACACAGCAATGGCAACAAATCCACGTGAAATATCCAGAGATTCTCCATCTGGAATTTATACCATGTGCAGGACCTCCAATAACCCGAGGGACCCTGACCTTCTGAGGTTTTCCGCCCTATTTCCTCCAGACCAGAGAGGTCTGACTCTACTGGGAAACCTTCTGAGATGAGGAACTGTGCACGTGGAGTGTTCCAAGCCACCCCAAAAACCTCTTGAGCAATGGCACCCGTCAGTTCGGGAGCCATCACAGCTTTCTGCTTAATTTTTTCCATGAAAAAGTCATTTTTGCCATGACTTCTAAAGTCCCAATTTTAGCACCATCCTCCTGAGCAAGGCTTGCCTGGTAATGAATAGGAGATTAATCTATTTTTTTTTAATTCAATTTTTTTTCTTTTAATGGATGCACAGGCTTGTAACCAGGAAACCAAATTCCTAAAACATCAGTATATATTCTAAATAGAATATATATATATATATATATACACACACACACACACACACACACACACACACATATATATATATACACACACAAGTACATGGATGGCTTTAATAGATGTATTTAAAAAAAATGAAACTGCTCTGACCACACCTTTTATCAGGAATATTTTCTCTGTTGCTGGGATAGATGAGCTGCTGCCCTGGGATGGTTTGCACATAACTCCTGCCTCGTGCTTTGCCTGCCTGATGTTGGTGTGTTCGGCATTTTGCTTTCCCAAGCAAATATTTTCACTAGCTCACGGTCTCCAGCCACTGGAAACAAGAGGGGAGAGAATAAATATCATTATCAGACTTGTGAAAAAGGGAGAAACCAACCTGGGGTATTCCAGCCCAGGTTAAACGGGGCTTGGAGCACCCTGGGATAGTGGAAGGTGTCTCTGCCCATGGCAAGGGTGGCGCTGGATGATTTTTAAGGTCTTTTCCAACCCTAACCTTTGGGATTCTCAGATTCCAAGATGCTTCCTGAGCTAAAAGCCAGCTGATAGAGAAAATCCCACCCCAGAGCTCTAAAGTCAATGTTTAAAATCCTGAATACAGGCATTTGCTGACATTGATTTCAGCTGCTCGGCGCTGATTTACGCCAGTGGAAAGTTTGCTCTGGAGTCATGTGGGGTTTCCTAATTTTATTAGGATTCTGTTGTTGTTTTTCAGTGATACAGCAAGAAAATTCAGCTCCGAGCCAGCAACAAGGACTTGCCACAATGAACGTGGAAAAGAGGATGGAACAGCTGAGAGGAAGGGGGAATTAAGCGCATTTTAAACGTCTAAAATAAAAACCAAACAAAACAACCCAGCTGGATGACAGAGGGGAAAAAAAGAAAGAAGAAAAAGGAGCGGGGAAAGAACACCAGCTCAGCAAAGTTCCAGTGTCCTCTGAAGACTGCTGATGCTCAGAGATTGAGAGAGCCCAGATTTCATTCCTTGGCAGCTCAGCCGAGCAGGACGATCCCCAGGGAGCAGCCCCGGCTCCAGAGGTGAGTAGCCAGAGGTTTATCCCGAAGGCTACTGGGATGTTGGCATCCTTTCAGCGGGGAAAGATGGTAAAATATGAACACTTTAAAAAGCTCACAGAGCCGCAAATCCAAGCTCTATCACAGGCCCAGCACTGATAGAGACAGATGTGCGAGGAGCTCTTTTATGCACACACAAGCAAAGAGGGAAGGGGCCAAAAAGGAAGGAATCTTTCCAGGCTCCCATAAATCTTCCAAGCACAGGGTTCAGGCCAGATCTTCACTGCTGGGTTTTTCTGCTTCTTGCCCTGTATTAAAGAAATTAATATCTGACCTAAATAGGTTTGAGGAAATGAGTGAAAAATAGGTGGGGGGGAAAAGGGGAAATTCTGCACGTTGTTTTAAGGCAGGTGCCAGAATGAACGGGAATCAGCATCCAAGTGGGAGCCGGGTCTCTCCTTCTTTTCTGTGCCCCTCCAGATTTTATGGGAAACATGTCAGGAAAGGTTTCTGCTCTGCTTTCCTAAGGAAATTAAACTTACACAGGACTGAGCCTACTTTAGGCCTATTTTTAATCCCTTATAAAATTTGAACCAAATCTGACATCTGAGACGTCTGGATCTGGAAAATTAGGGATGAAAAGATCTGTTTGGAGAGCAGCTTGCTTTTAGAAAAAGAAGCTGAACCTCTTTACAGGTACAGGTAAAAAAAATCTTTTCTTTAGAGAAGAGATGCAAAGATCCTGTGGTTTTTTTTGAAAGCCCAGGAGTTGGGCTGCGGCTCTGGAGGAAGTCTGATCGTGTTCCTGCGGATCTGCCCCTCGGGATCTGCTGCTCTTTGCTCAATCAGCATCTTCTCGTGCTTTAAAACCTCACACAAACCCTCCTGGCTGCTTTGGAATTGCAGGGACAACCTGCACTGTCCCAGGTGGATCCAAGCCCTGTCCAACCCCACCCTGAACACTTCCAGGGACGGAGCAGCCACAGCTTCTCTGGGAAATCCGTTCCTGTTCCTCCTCACCCTCACAGCCAAGGGTTTCTTCCCAATATCAAACCTAAGCCTACCCTGTTCCATCTTAAATCCTCTCCCCCATGATTATCCCAAGAGGATCCATTTGCTTTGGAAGAGCTGCCTGGGATTTTATGTGAGGAGAGTAACGGAAAAAAAAAACCCAAATTAAAAAGTCAGTTAATTGAGATCATCAGAGGCTGCTTGACCAGCTCTGCCTGTGCTGCTCGCAGGTGTTGAACAGAGGGCTCTTCGTGGATTTCAGCTAAAATAAACCCAGGGAAATCAAAGAACTCAACTCCTACTCCCAGGAGCTGTTCCAGAGGCAGAAGTCTTCGTGGAGCAGTCGCTAGAGAGCACCAAACATCCACACTCCCTCCAGGTGCCTGGTGTGGCATGGGAATTCCATGGGAAAAGGTTGGGGTTTCCCAGTTATCTCCGTTTACCTCCACGTACCTCCCTAGGCCTGGGGTCCAGCATTCCAGTGGGGTTTTCCTGGCTGTTTTTTTGCTGGGAGTTGTTCGGGGGGTGATGGAGAAAAGGAACAAAAAATAACATGGCTGAAGGAAATATTTTAGGGTGACTCAGGTCCTTGTGCCACAGAACTTTTGGCAATTAAGAGAAACAAAGGAAATTAAGGATTTCCATTTTTTCCAGAGTACATTTGGGTTTTGTCCCTCATTGACATTTTCACCTCAGCTCCTCAGGAATCAGCTCATTCATCCCACTCCAGAAGTTCTCCTGCAGCTTAACCAATCCATGATTTTAAGGAATTTTCTGTCTCAAGCTTTCATGGCATTTTTGAGCCTTTCCTCAGTTTTTTTTTTTTCATCATTGCCACCTGCATTGGAAGTGGGAAATGGTTGTGTTGGAAGCACCTGTGAAGTCGTAAAGCAGCTTTGAAATGAAATATTTGTAAACCCACGAGCCTCAGCCCTGCCCTTCTCATGGTTTTGCCTTCAGTACTTTTTTACGCCCCATTTTATCACTCATTACCAGCATCACTGAATTTAATTACACCAATTTTATTCAGTGCAGCTGAGAAGTTTGGCTTCAAGCATATTGAGGAACTGAAATTCCTGTGGGATACGGATACCTCATCTCATTTTGAAAGATATGGGTTGAGTTGTGTTGAAGAAGGGTCTGTGAGAGCTGCTCATCCCAGCTCCTCCTGTCCCTGTGGATCAACACATCTTCCTCTTTCCCTCTTCCCCAGTCTTTTTTTCCTACAGGAATTGTTACTTTGGCCAACCTGTGAACAAGATAAAGAATTCTGTCGATGTTCTCCAGAGTTAGAGTGGTTTGGGTTGGAAGGGACCTTGAAGATCAACTCATTTTACTGCAGAGACACCTCTCACCATCCCAGGTTGCTCCAAGCCCTCTCCATCCTGGCCTTGGGCACTTCCAGGGACCCCAGGGCAGCCACAGATCCTGTGGGAAGGCTGTGCCAGGGCCTTGAGCCCAACCTCTTTAAGATGAGCTTTGTCAGGCACCACAGCAATGCTCAGCACTAAAAACTGTGGTGGAGGTGGCGACAAAGAAGGAGCTTCCCAGAATCACAAAAAAAAAAAAAATCACAGAATGGTGACAGAGGTGACAGAACAACAACAAAGGTCACGGAGTCATGACACAGGTCACAAAGTGTCACTTCATTACCTCGGTTTCCCCATTTCTGAGGTGGAGGCCGCCATGCCTTCAAAACTCACATTCCCAAAGGAGAACAGGATGGATTTAGGGCCGGAATCTTCTGGGGATGGAAAGGAGAAAGAGCTTTTAATTGTCAAGAGTGGGCAGAACCCAGGAGCAGCCTCGTGTTCCCCGCCGGCCGCTCCTCCTGCCCTGGGAAAAGGCGAATTCCCTGCATTCCCATCTGGGAAGATGAACTTTGGGATCACTTCTGCCTTTGGTACGAGACATCAGGGAGCTTTTCACCTCAGCTCCTCAGCAATCAGCTCATTTATCCCGACCCCAGAAGTTCTCCTGCAGCCTAACCAATCCATGATTTTAAGGAATTTTCTCTCTCATTTTTGGGCCTTTTCTCTTTTTTCATCATTGCCACCTGCATGATAAGCGGGAAATTGTTGTGCTTAAGACATCAAATCACGGAATGATTTAGATTGGGCATAACCTTTAGGATCATCAAATCCAACCATAAACCCAGCACTGCCAACTCCACCAGACTCTTTGGTTAGTCAACAGGAAAAATTAAAAAAATAAAGACTTAACTTTAAAATATCAAACCTAACCCAAATCTAATTTATTTTACACCACTGATCCTTGCAAAGGAAGAAATATCAGAACTGAAACTAAATAAGTTACCCTAAAAAGTTGAAAAGTGTTTTTTGGTGGGTTGAAGGCAGAATTGTTGCAGGTTTTCAAGCAGCAGGATTAGAAACTAATCTCTTGGATTTGTTGGGAACTTTTGGTTTAACTATTTTTGCTCATCTAAAACTAAAAACAATTTACAGCCTGGACACCAGGCACTATGAAAAAATCTCAAATTTTTCCTCACAAAATGTGAAAATGAGCAGTTTTGAAACGTCTCTCCTCTTTTCTTGGCTGAAAAACTTTGCCAAACTGGAAATTAATTCCACAAATACATTTTGTTCCCTCCGCCGTATCTTAGACATGGAATTTTATCAAATTCCTTTAGATCAAAAAACTGGGACTGTGTTTCTGTATTTTTTTCCCACATCAGTCTATTCCATAGGTTTAGGTATGGCTAGAATTCCCACTGTTTTAGGTATGGCTAGAATTCCCGTAGTTTTGGGTAGGGATAAAACTCCCATTGTTTTCTGGAGGTGTGCTTCTTATATGTGCCCTGCCTAAATGTTTTTATTTGCTAAAGGTTTGCTGTAAACCAAGGGAATCTGAAAATTTTTAAGGAAGCCCTAATTTTTTTTCTGTAATTCCCCAGTGATTTGCACGAGCTCTGAGAGACCCCATGGGGCTGAGTAGGACTTTTGAGCCTGACTTAACATTCTGCAACTGAAATCTTTACAACCTTGTGCAAACCTTTACCACAGACCCACAGGAAAGGATCCATTTTTCCCTAAAAAAAAAAAAAAAAAGAAAAGTCAATTTCTCCCTAAAGAAAGGTCTCAATTTCTCCCCAGAAGAGAGAAAGAAGCAGAAGAACGAGGTTCTGCTTCTCCCTAGAAGAAGATGATTCCGTGACTCATTCACTAATTAAATATGTGTGCTTAGAAATAAAAATAAATGAAGAAACGGATAAATGAATAAATAAATCAACCTTCCCTTGTCCCAAACCTTAATCAGAACAGAATTTTCCTTGCCTTCCCTGTGGTTGCTGGTTTGTCCCAGGATCAAAGAGCGGTGACCATTATTAAGGAAAATAAAACCCCCGAACATCTGCCTGGCCGGTACTTACAGAACAATCCAAACTGGGAAAAAAATAATAATTAAAAAAAAAATAAGCAGGCCAGAGGCTGAACAATTCCATGCTATCATGGAATCATGGAGTGGGTGAGGCTGGAAGGGACCTCTGGAGATCATCTGGTCCAGCTTCCTGGCTCGAGCAGTTCTTTGGGAAGGGCTCTTTAATTCCCCCTTACCGAGGTCCGAAGGCAAATCCAGTTTTTCCATAGATTTCCATTAACTTTGGAGCTAAAGGAGCCGCAAGGATAAGTCAGGAATCAGATGGTTAAAGCTTTAAACTCATTTAATCAGATTATCTTTGGTTTTTAAACTGTGTGGAATGAACTCTTTTTTGGAATAATATCTTTAATATTCCTTGGGAAAATAATCTGTCTCCTCTGCTGCATGTCCAACAATTGATCCTAGGTTTTCCTAAAAAAAAAAAACAAACAGCCTGGGGGAGTTGGGATTGTCCAGCCTGGAGAGGAGAAGGCTCCAGGGAGAGCTCAGAGCCCATTCCAGGGCCTAAAGGGGCTCCAGGAGAGCTGGAGAGGGGCTGGGGACAAGGGATGGAGGGACAGGACACAGGGAATGGCCCTGAGCTGGTGGAGGGTGGATTTAGATGGGATATTGGGAAGAAATTCCTTATTATAAGGGTGAACAAGGTGTTCTCCATGACCTGATCATGTTTTCAGGGGCATCCGTTCTCTCTGCACATGGAATTGGACAGGAGGATCCTTCAAGGAATCCCTGACTTGATCCTCATCCACTGTTGGAATTCTCATGAAATACATGGAATTCCCCCCACCTCTCGTTACAGAGGACTGGGAATCCTCTCGGAAGCTTAAAGCAAGGAAGAGGTTGGGTGTCTCACCCTTATTTGTGTCAGCTCTTTCTAAATCACCCATCCCACCCAGAAACAGGCAAAAAAATTTCCTTGGCAATCCTTTTATTAATAATTTATTATTAATTATTAAAAGCTCTGGGTGCCCTTGAAAGCGTCAACTCTGCCTCAGCCAATTTTTCCTCACGCCATCCATCCACGTCCATTTCTTCATGCTCCGCAGAAACCAGATAAAGTCTTGTTTTCATTTATCCCAGCTCTCAAAAGTGACTCATTAATGTTCTCCTGTGGCTTCAGGTCTTGACAAAAATAAATCAAATGAACAAAGAGCAATTTTCCACCCTCCCCCTCTGCCTTTCCTTCTCCGCCTGCTTTTATTTGCTTTTTCCCTTGGATAAACTATTTGGAAAACATTGCAGGAACACTTAATTTGGACGACATGAAAGCAAATTTGCCTGGCTGATTAAGGGATGTTTTCCCTTCAGGAACACACGAACAAATTTGGGGATAATTTTCCTATCAAAAGACGGAATGTTTGAACTAGAGGGAGAATTTGCCCCAGCCTGGATTCCAGGGACAATGTTGTTCCCAGATGTTGATGGGAATGGAGCTGGGCAGGACACAGAGGCAGAGCACAGGGAAAGAGAAGACCTGACCAGAGCTGCCCTTCGGGGTTTCAAACCTTTCATCTCCACAATTCAGTCCTGGAAGAATTTTATATTTGGTGACACCTTCCAGAGAAAACCCAAAATCCATTTTCTGAGGAGTGCCGGTCTCATACAAACTGGGTTCTGCCTTTTTCTGTTCTTCATGGCTGTGGGGTGGGAGCAGGGAGCTGGAAATCCTTGGGATCACTGTAAACCAAAGGAATTGTTCTCCAAGGACACTCATTTGAAGGGAATGTCACAGTTTTGGGGACACTTGAGTGACTTTACTCTTTGAACCTTTCGTCTCCTCTCCGTTGTGTGGCTGAAATTGTTTACAGGCGAAAGGGAAGAATCAGGAGAGCCAGGCTGGGTTTTATCCTGAGAAAAAGGAGCCTCAGACCAAAGGAGATTCTCCAGGAAGGAATTTTGTGTATTTTCTGGTGTTTTTTTTTTTGGTTTTTTTTTTTTTTTTTTACCAACAGTAATTTACAGGTTTATGTTAATATATAAAAAAGGGGAGGCTGTGCAAGAATTAGGTGTTGGGTCAGGCGCTGGGGTGGATTTTCCCTCATGGGATCCTGTGGGATTTCTCATCCTGTAGAAAACCTGACCCAGCACTTTCCCAAACCCTGCAGACAAATTACTTGATTGTTTTGATCCCCTAAGGACAGTATGGACCTGGAAAATGGGAGTTAAACGTTTTAAAAATGAAAATTATCAGCATGGAGCTGTGCCAGGGAAGGATTAGGCTGGATATCAGGAAAAAGTTCTTCCCCCAGAGGTGCCAATGGGCACATTCCCAAGGCTGCCAGAGCTCCAGGAGTGTTGGGACAGGGTGAGATTTTTGGGATTGTCCTGTGCAGGGGCAGGAGCTGGAATCCTTGTGGGCTCCTTACAGCTCGGGATATTCTCGGGGCTCACCAAGGATGCAGGGAAGCAGAAAGGTCTGATTGACAGACCTTAGGAAATCGTTTTCCTGGATAGGTTGGAAAAGGAAATAAAACCAATGAGGTATCATTACAGCTCTTTCCATTCCTGTACCGTTTCCAGATATCCTCTGGTTCTGGGATGGGGAATCAGGAATGGGAATGGTTATAAATCTTCTGCTGGACATTCCTCACTTCTCTGAATTTCAGTGTCACAACCACCTCTCGCTCACCTTCCCACATGATCTAACAGATCCCGTGTATCCTACGGTGCATATTTGGGATATTCTTCCCAAAATATTCCTGCCTAATGATGCAGCCGCTGGTAAATCTGGGGCTAGGACTCCCTTTTCCCTGTTCAGCTCCCCCTTTCACAGGAATGTCCCTGTCAGTCAGTCAGAGAATCGCAGAATCATTAAATTGGGGAAGATCTCTCAGATCATCCAGTCCGAGCAGCGATTCTGTGATTCCACGGCAGTTTCCAGGGATCCTGGATGTTTGCAGACCATCTGAGTTTTGGCTGAGAAAGGATGGCATCATGATTATGTTGTTGAGCAGCACCTCTAAAATTCCTGGATAGAGATCTTGGCTCTGTTGCAGGGACCATTTAACACCAGAAATATCTGTAAATACGTTTTTACCTAATTATAACTATTAAAACCTCAATCATCCTGCTTGGCTTTGGAGTTAAAGAGAGAGACAAGTTATTTCTCACCCTGAGAGGGAGAATAAATCCCTTTCTGGATATATTTATCCCTCTACAGTGATTTTAGGGGGTGACAACACAGATAAAGTGAACTGAAAGCAGTCCAAACCCATTTCACGACATCCAAAATCTTCACTTTGAAGGCGAGATTAATCCTTGTCCTCCAACATTTCCACGTGCAGGAACATTTTAAATGAATATTTGTTTAAAGGTTTTACTCTTTCAGAGCCTAGAGTTGGCAGAGATATTCACGTAAAATGGGGGCAACAGTTGTGATAAGATTTTATCTAGTACAGGTTTGTCTTGATGGTGTTAGAGCACTGATTTATCCAGCGGCTTTTTTTTTTTGTGGCTTTTATTTAATTTTATTTTTTTTTCCTGAATTCTCATCCTTTCAACACAAAATTTCCTCTTCCATTTTAACAGCACAGCGGGGATTGATTCCATGCAGGAATCTGGTGGCACGTTCGTATTCCTTGTGTCTTTTTTATTAGGGCTGACTGGGGATATGGTACAAGTTAAGGGCCGCTCTGTAATCGCTTGCACATGATGGCTGTAGGAAAGGATGCCGTGTGCTTACCTTCATCCAGCTCCAAGAAAGGGAGGAAAAAAAAGGGAGAAGGGGGGAAAAAAAGTTAATTGTTTATTTCTGCTTCAAACACGTGCAAATTCCATACCGGGGCAGCGTCTGGAAAAAAAAAAGTGCAGTGGAAGGGGTGAAAAAACAACTGTCCCTCTCCCACAGGGATAACGAAGAACACAGTCCCTGGAAAAGGTTTGTCTAAACAAAATAACAATAAAAAGGAGCAGCAAACCCAAACCAAAACACAGGGAAGAAATCAGAAGAAGGCCTGGAGGATTTCAAAGCCATCAGTGCGGGGTTGGAGGATGTTGTGTTGTTTGTAGCCACTCTGGGCTTGGAACAGTGTCAGATGCGGGGATAGAGGGACGAACGGTCACTCGAGTGACCAACAGCCAACAGGGCTGGAGGGAGCACAAGGCTTTGTCTCCACTGACTTCACCCTGGGAGAGCAGGACAGGTCACGGAATGATGGAATCACGGAATTCCTGAATTGGAGGTGACCCACAAGGATCATGGAGAAAACTCCTGGAGACAGGAGTGCTTGGCTGGGTGCTTGGTGCGATGCCTTGGGAAGGCTGAGCTGGAACAGAGACTGGACAGAGCTGGAGAATAAAGTAGAGATTTATTGAAAGGCCTTTAAGGATCCACCTTGGGCAGTGCAAGAGCCTGGGCAGGGACACACCCAAGGTGGAACCAAAATGGTCACAAAATGGACACAAAATGGTCACAAAACGGTCACAAAATGGGCACAAAATGGACAAAGGGTCACGAGGTCTCACACTTTGATAAGTTTTGGTCCATTTGCACATTGGGGTTGAATTGTCCAATTCCAGCTCCAGGTTCTCCAGTCCCATCCTTCTTGTTTTCTCCCTCCAGCCACCGCTGTTTGTGCTTTTGGGCTGAGCACTTGTCCCAGGTGTCCTTGGTGTGCAGCAGGAGCAGGATTTGTTTTGTGTGGCTGCTGTGTGCAGAGAGCTGAGTGACCCTGGCTGTGAGCTCAGAGCTGCACCCTGGGCACCACGGAATGGGAAACACAGGGAAGATAAAACTGAAGGCATCAGCTGATGGGACATACAAAGGATGGAGCCAGAGGAGAGAAATGCAGGAATAAGTTTTTGGGATCCCCCCAAAAATGCATCACTCGAAGCAGCTACCAGAGGGGAGACTCCCAGAACTGACCAGTGGTGTGTGATGGGAGCTCCCAGAGCAGCAGCAGCACCCGGTATTCTCCAGGTCTTGGATTCAGTGGATTCACAACACTGAGGTGGTGGGAATCCCTCCTCATGTTTGTCAGCATTTGGATGAAGGATTCAGCTGGGAAGGCCTTGATTTATGGAATTATACTTCAATCTTTCAATTGAAGCTTCTGCTCCGCACCCCTGATTGCAGCACGGCACCTCAGCCGCCTCCAAATTCCCAGGAATTTGAGGTGGCAGGACTTCGGGCTGTTGACTTTGGGGTTAAAAACTCAACCCAGTGAGACCAGACCTGAGCTCCCTGTGACCAACACACCAATCTTGTGTGACAGCCAAATTTAGATCACCCAGTGGTGCCAGGCCAAAAAACCTCAGAGAAGAATCTGCATTTTATCAGCTTCTCCGGATCTTTGGATCTGTCCAGTGGGAAGCAATTTTCCCTGGGGTTACAGAGATCTGAACACACAAACCTGTGTGACAGGCTCACTCCGTGAGAGGGTTTTGTTGGATTCTTGCCGACTGTGCTCAGAAAAGGGCAGGTGAAAGTTCCTTGTGTCAAACAGGGATCAAATTTTCACCTCTGCCTTGTTTATCTTCCTTAGATTAAAAAAAAAAAAAAAAAAAAAAAATAATAATAATAAAAATTTCTCTGTATCCAGAATGGAAGATTGACTCACTACAGATTTAAAGGATGTTTTTTCCATAATTTCAGCTTGTCTCATCAATGCATCCACACCACCGAATCAGCTGCAAATTGATTTCAATCTGTTCTCACCTGATGGCGTCCAAAATCTTACAAGAACAGCCTCACTCGTAAAATCTGCCTTTATTTTGGGTTGTTTACATTTGTCACCATGATTCCACAGCTGATTTAAATAAAAGTCACTTCTCTGACTTCCAGTGAGCAGTGATTTATCAAACTTGAAGTCTGAACCCAGTGAATCACAATCCGCTCTTTTCTGGTGGTAACTTAAACCAGGAGGCAAAATGTCAAAGAAATACTGAAAGCAAAACAAGAAAGAGACTGGCAACCTTTTTTTAAGATATTAAAAATTTAAATTCTGTGCAGTTTGGTGGCTGTCAGGCTGCAGATCATAGTCTGAGCTGCCGTAGCTCCTGAGAACTTCCCTTAGAGTTTAGACCTGGTTTAAATCATGGAAGTGTTGAGAGAAGGGAGTAGAATTTTCTTTTATTGGATGATGTGCCTGAGTTTCCTTAAAAATGTTTATGGTCACCATGGCCTGAGATCATCCCATCAGCCAAAACGGGGTTAGTGGAGGTTCTGAAAGAGAGCAGGGAGGTCAAGAGAGAATCCTGGGATCATTTGGGGTGGCAATGACCTCTGAGATCATCAAGTCTGCACTGCCCAGGCAACCATTGCCCCGTGTCCTCAAGTGCCACATCCACGTGGTTTTTAAATCCCTCCAGGGATGGAGACTCCACCACTGCCCAGGGATGGATAATCCTTTCCATGAGGAAATTCCTCCTGGTGTCAAACCTGGCCCAGCCTGAGGCCATTCCCTCTCCTGTCCCTGTTCCTGGACCCCTCCTGTCAGGAGTTGTGCAGAGCCACAAGGTTCGCCCTGAGCCTCCTCTTCTCCAGGCTCAGCCCCTTTCCCAGCTCCCTCAGCCTCTCCTGGTGCTCCAGACTCTTCCCAGCTCTGTTCCCCCGTGGTCACCGCTGTGCCTTCCACCAATGAACCAGAAAAAAATAAATATTTCCTTCCAGCTACGGAATGTCCTTCCATGTTTCCCAAGGACAGGAACTGAGGACTTGATAGGAGCTCCAGGAAAACACCAAGGTTTGGATTGACCTCGTTTCATCTCAGTTCTCACAGTACTTCACAGACAGTAATTTTTGAAGCTGCACCAGTGCTCCAAAAGTTCTGTTTAAAAAAGTTCCTCTCAAACTGGGTTGAAAAGAGCCTCGTTCTCGCAGTTTCCCTGCTCTAAATGAAAACAGCCCATGCAGGCTTTGGATGACATGCAACACAAGGGTCTCGCCTGTCAGCTGCTCATAATTAAACAAATCTCTTTTTTTGCGAAATAATCCTTTTTTTTCCCCTCCTCACATTCAGAATCCTGCCCAAATCCTCTTTCCTATTGGTATAACCCATATTGCCTGTACAGTCAGGAATTCTACAGCCTTCCAAGGAAAAGCCCTGTTGAAGAAATTTCTTTTCAGCCCTCTTTAGGATCTGTTTTCTGCCCGAGACTCCAGCCCGCTTGGTGATTTCACATTCACAACCGGAAAGCATGAGCCGGGCAGTTCAAACAATAGTTGAAATATAAATTAAAATGCAGATGTAATTCCAAAGCAGCCATCCCAACCCATTACAAGTTTAATTTCTAGATGGTTGTTTTGAGGCTGCATTTTTTTTTCCTTTTTTTTTTTTTTTTTTTTTGTATGGAGTTTTGGATGGATTTTGTTCTTTCATTGTTGTTTCTGGAGGATTGTTTGTTCTTTTTCACTTCCATTTGATCTGGAATCTTTGTCTTTCATTATTTCGAAGCCGTTTCCTCCCCGCTGCTCGAGCCCTTGAGTTGATTAAGTGGTACAAAGCATTCCTGGGCTGCTCAGTAAATAACAACGCAAACATGTTTATGTAACACTTTCATGTGCTAATGAGGTTTTTATGTTGGAGTTGAGCGCTCGCTGTCTGGGACTCCTCAGCTCTTGGCTCTTTGATGTGAAGGGAGCACATTCGGTTTTCATTTCGCCGAGATGAAGCTGCTGTTTACCCTCGGTGTCACTTCTCCGCAAGGGAATGCTCCAGATCCTCGGGAGCGGCTGTGGGCGCGCCACGAAACAGGACTGAAGGGAAGGAGGGAGGTTTTTATGGATTCCCCATGTTCAGGACCACAATGAGCTCTGCAGGAAAAAAAAACTCCTGATGCAATCTTGGTGAAGCCATTTTGGAATGTAAATTGGAGCTTCTTCTCATGGGTCGTTGTGATAAAATTTTCATGGACAAAGATTTAGTACACTTTTCCTGTTTTTATGGATTCCCCATGCTTGGGACTGCAATAAGATCTCCAGGAGAAAACTCCTGATCCAACTTGGTGAAGCCATTTTGGAACATAAATTGGAGCTGCCTTCCGTGGGCCATTATGATAAAATTTTCATGGATAGAGATTTAGGAAAGTTTTCCTGCCATTTCAGGACATAAATTGGAGTGTCCTTACATGGATTATTGTGATAAAATTTTAATGGGTAGAGATTTAGGAAAGTTTTCCTGCCATTTCAGGACATAAATTGGAGTGTCCTTACATGGGTCATTGTGATAAATTTTTCATGGATAGAGATTTAGGAAACTTTTCCTCTTTTTATGAATTCCCCGCATTTGGGACTGCAATAAGCTCTCCAGGAGAAAACTCCTGATCTAAGCTTGGTGAAGCCATTTTGGAATTTAAATTGGAGCTTCTTCTCAGGGGTCGTTGTGATAAAATTTTCATGGACAAAGATTTAGGAAACTTTTCCTGTTTTTATGCATTCCCCAAGCCTGGGACTGCAATAAGATCTCCAGGAGAAAACTCCTGATGCAAGCTTGGTGAAGCCATTTTGGAACATAAATTGGAGCTGCCTTCTGTGGGTCATTATGATAAAATTTTAATGCATAGAGATTTAGGAAAGTTTTCCTGCCATTTCAGGACATAAATTGGAGTGTCCTTACATGGGTCATTGTGATAAATTTTTCATGGATAGAGATTTAGGAAACTTTTCCTGTTTTTATGAATTCCCCGCATTTGGGACTGCAATAAGCTCTCCAGGAGAAAACTCCTGATCTAAGCTTGGTGAAGCCATTTTGGAATTTAAATTGGAGCTTCTTCTCAGGGGTCGTTGTGATAAAATTTTCATGGACAAAGATTTAGGAAACTTTTCCTGTTTTTATGCATTCCCCAAGCCTGGGACTGCAATAAGATCTCCAGGAGAAAACTCCTGATGCAAGCTTGGTGAAGCCATTTTGGAACATAAATTGGAGCTGCCTTCTGTGGGTCATTATGATAAAATTTTAATGCATAGAGATTTAGGAAAGTTTTCCTGCCATTTCAGAACATAAATTGGAGTGTCCTCACATGGATCATTGTGATAAAATTTTAATGGATAGAGATTTAGGAAACTTTTCCTGTTTTTATGGATTCCCCGCATTTGGGACTGCAATAAGCTCTCCAGGAGAAAACTCCTGATCCAAGCTTGGTGAAGCCATTTTGGAATGTAAATTGGAGCTTCCTCTCATGGGTCATTGTGATAAAATTTTCATGGACAAAGATTTAGGAAACTTTTCCTGTTTTTATGGATTCCCAAGCTTGGGACTGCAATGATCTCTCCAGGAGAAAGCTCCTGATGCAGGCTTGGTGAAACCATTTTTGAACATAAATTTGAGCTGCTTTCTGCGGGTCATTGTGAAAATTTTTTCATGGATAGGGATTTAGGGAATGTTTCCTATCCATCTGAGTAATGATTTCAGGAGAAATGAAGGGAGAACGAGCACTGAGCCTTTCCCTCTGCTGACCAGTGACTGGAGCTGGCCTGAAGCTGTGTCAGGAGAGGTTTAGGTTGGATTTCAGGAGAAGGTTCTTTCTCCAGAGGGTGCTGGGCACTGGACAAGCTCCCCAGGGAATGGGCACATTCCCTAGGGTGCCAGAGCTCCAGGACAACACTCCCAGGGACGCACAGGGTGGGATTGTTGGGGTGTGTGTGCAGGGCTTGGGTCAACGATCCCTGTGGATTCCTTCCAGCTCAGCGTATTCTACAATTCCACTAATCTCTGACTTTCATCTTGGTCAATTACACATAAATTCAGCCAAGGACTTCCTTCAGTCAAGGAAGAAAAAAGAAAAAAACCAAACCCAAAAAACCAAAAAAAAAAAACAAAAAAACCCCCCCCCAACAAAAAACCACAAACAAACAAACAAACCAACAAAAAAAACCCCAAAAAACAAACAAACAAAACCAAAACCAAAACCAAAAACCCAAAAAATAACCCCCCAAAACCCAAAACCAAAACCAAAACAAACCAAAAAACCAACCAAACAAAAAAAAAACCCCAAAGCACCCCCCCAACAATAAAAAAAAAAACAAAACACAACACCCCCCCCCAAAAAAAAACCCCAAAAAACTCCACCACAAATTGTTACAACCTGAGCCATATGGAGGAAAATTTCTAAAATTCTAACAGATGAGTTTTTCACAAACTAGGCATAGAGGGAGATTTATCACACACACCCCAAATAATTTAAGCTTGGACTTTTCCTAAATCCATCAGTGTTGGAGACAAGTATTGGCCACATGGAATGGGTCTGATCCAGGCTGAAAATTCCAAGGACACCTAGAAAACAATTAATGCCAGGAAATTCCACATCAGTCCCTGAGCCCCACCCAAGCCCTGGGTCTTTAGTAAAAGTTTGTGTTGAATTCTTCCTAACCTTAATGAGTACAATTAGCATGAGGAACAGTATGGCAGAAATAAAGCTTTATATGACAGTAATTAGGTATTAAGAAATTAATGAGATATTTTATGTTGACAGTCCAGTGAATGGGAATTTTATTTCCCTCTCAATTCTGTGAAATCATGGCAAAAAAATCTTGATCAAGTATAAACAGAACACAGGCTATTGAATATTATTTGTGCCAAATGAGGCCCATGATTCAAAGCTTCTTTACTCCATTAGGAGCTGTTGGGAGTTAAGACAAACTTTGGCATTTGGGACGAAATCTTGAGGAAAAGTCTTCCTTTGTCCGAGAACTTTCAGTTTCAACAGGGAAGCATTTGAGGAGCAAACCCCAGGGCTGATAATCAGAGTGATCCTGGTTCCTGGGGGTTAGGCCGCACTGACAGGCCGAGACGAAAGCCTCGTAGCCCTCCTGATTAAACCTAGTTTTGATTTCTGAAAATGGGACAATTCCATGGATATCAGCTAAGAGCAATCCTCTGGTTAAATGAGAATTATGCCACAGGAAGATCCCAATCTGGTGTCAGCCGCCACAGGCTGGGGCCCCCCACCTCACCTCAGGCCATGAGGCCATGGGGCCTTCTCCTGCTCCACGTGGAATTCATTTCTGCCGGCTAAGATTTCACAACAGGCAGGTGTTTATGGAAAAGATGTTTCCCAGCTCTGCTGTCTCTACTCTGGCTGTATTTTTTTTTTCCCAGTCTGTCATCTCCAGACTCTGGAGGGTTGAGGGCGGTCCCTGGAGTGCTGCTCCTGTGACAGGTGGCAGAAGAGGAGGCCGAGCTTGGTGTCATTTACTGTAAGTATCTTTATAAAGGGTTCTGCACCTTCACAGCAACATTTTGGAATGTCTACAAGGTGATAAAGCCACTAAATAAATTGCTGGCCTCCGGACCTGGCAAAGCAAGGAGAGGGAAAAGGTCATTCCAACCCACCACTGGCAAGCAAGGAATGAGGCAATGTCTTTCGTGCTTGGTGAGCTTCTCCTTATCACTTATCTCACCTTGATTTTCCCACTCAGCACTCCCCCAGCACTTCCCAGAGCACCCACTTGGTTTCCAAATCTCATTCCCGGGCCTTATTCCTGCATGAATGGGCTGGTAACACTTTCCAGATGTTCTATTGTCCTTCAGGTGAAGGGGAAAATATTGTGTCCAAAATTTCTTTCCCCTGTGGGGGATTCTTTGTGCTCCCAGCTTTTCTCAGTCTGAGTAAATGGACAACCACAGCAACACCTCTTCTGTCTGCAAACCCAGAGGTTTTCCTTGATTTGGAGGCTGGAAATCTTGTCCTGTGAGGAGCAACTGAAGGAGCTGTGGGTGTTTATTCTGGAGAAAAGGAGGCTCAGGAGGAACCTGATTGCTCCCTACACCTCCCTGAAAGGAGGCTGTGGTGAAGTGAGGGTTGGTCTCTTCTCCCAGGTAACAAGAGGCCTCAAGTTCCACCAGGGGGGGTTTAAAGTGGATATTAGGGGGAAAAAAAAAAAAAAAAATATCATAGAAAGGGTTGTAAAACATTGGAACAGACTGCCCAGGGCAGTGGTGGGATCACCATCCCTGGAAGTGCTCAAAGAACGAGTGGATGTGGCACTTGAAGATGTGTGTTGCTGGGTTGACGGCTGGATCTGCTGATCTTAAGGCTTTCTTTTCCAACCTTAACAATTCCATGATTCTCTGATTCAAGTGTGTGCCCAGATCTTCTTAGTTGGGAAGTCACTGCATTGCTTCCCTGTTCGTCCTTCCCAGAAGTGTAATTCCATCTCTCTTCCTGCTTCTGGTCATTGTTGCTTCTTTTCATTCCACCTGGACCCTTTGAGCTCAAATTTTAACTCAAAATTTAGATTTTACTGGCTTCACAGAGAGGTTCCTGGAGGGGAGATTCCTTCATCAGGTGAAACCAGTCCCACCTAAATAAAACCCAGTTCAGAGTGGGTTTTATCCCCCTGTAGAAGGCTCTGGAAAGGTCAGGACAGGTGGCACCAGGAAAACCCTGGATATGACCCAGGAAATGGCAGCAATTTTAACAACAAGGATCCTTTCCGGTAACGGGATCTACCTTTACTGTAGAAATCTTTGCCAATATTAATTGGGTTTTTTTTGTTTGGGATTGGCGTGGAGTGGAGGCTGAACTTTAGAACTTCCTCCTCCACCTCCAGGACACTACGTCTCTTAAAGCATTTTAATTTCTGTGGCTTTCTACTTGTGCATCCTTCTTATTTAGGGAATAAGCTGGAATTGGGAGTGGTTTCATAGCTTTGATGGGTTAAATCATAAGCAAGGCAAGATTTATAGTGGTAAATACATTTTTTTTTACATCATCTGAAGATCATCTCTTCCAATAAGTGTGTCAGGCAGTACCTTCTCCCCAGAAACGAGGCCTCAAGGAAATTTCCCTTTCCCATCAGGTCACAAAGTCACTAATTGTCATCGGTCACTGCTGTTTCAGCATTCCAAAACTACTTTTGTTTGTCTTAAGAGAGATTGGCTAAGAGATAACATCCATTTTCAGGTGAATTAATTCTCCCTTGAGGCTTTGGTTCAGTCAGGTACATAAAAACACACAATGAGGCTGCGGGGGTTACTCCTGACATTAATTACCCCCCAAAATGGCAACTCTGACATTCAATCTTATCCCATTTGATTTCTTCTGCTGGCATATGGTTGAGATTTTGGGCTCAACCACTCCCATTTCAACAGGCAGGAATTTTGCCCAAGCGACCGCTGGGCAAATCTCATCCTTATTTCTTAAATGTTTGGTTTAGAACTCATAAAAATAAATAAATGCATCATGATTCAGGTCATCCTTTTAAGAACCGGGTTTTCACTCCAGGCTTAGCAACTCCAAGCAGGTTCCCTGTCTTCAAATATTTTGTTTTCTGAAGTAAATGGTGCAATCATCACCAGACCTAATCGTAATGATAAAAAATAAGAGAAGGAAAATGTTGTCAGTGATCCAAAAAAAAGAATTTTGTGTCATGAAAAGCTTTTATTCTGTTCCTATTCTTGCTCGTGCACAAATTTATTGTAAAAAAAAAAAAAAAAAAAAAAAAAAAAAGCCTTGATATTTATTCATTTTCCACTTAGATTATTGTGGTTAAATCAAAAAGGAGTGTCAGGGCTTAGGGAGCTGAAAGCAGCTCCGCTTTTTCCATTGTGACTTGGTCACATGGTTCCCATTTGTTCCATGAAAAACCTCCTGGTTTTGGTTATTTTCCCCGTCTAGAGCGAGATAGAATTCCGGACCTGCTGCCAAATCTCCTGTATCGCAGAGGAAACTCCGGCATTTTGGGCAGTCTCCCTGGGTTCAGCATGTTCCACAAGGAGCTGCTTTACTATGATTATTATCATTATTGCTGCTGTTGTTACTGCTGTCATTGTTTTTTTGTTTTTATTTTTGTTTTTATTTTTATTTTTTAATTTTTATTTTTTATTATTTTTTATTTTTATTTTTATTTTCAATTTTTATTTGTGTTTTAATTTTTATTTTTTTATTATTTTTAATTTTTTTCTTTTGGTTTTAATTTTAATTTTAATTCTAGTTTTAATTTTTTTAATTATTTTTATTATTTCTTATGGACTCGGGAGATTCTTCGAGCCATTGTTTGAAACCCTCCCTTGGACAACAGAGGAGGGACGGAAGTCTTGGGGATGGTCCCAAAATGCAACGGAGGCCACGCGGGGGTCGACTCCGGCTTCCATCATATTTGGGAGCTGTTCCAGGTCGGAATATCTCAAAACTGTGCTGGAATCCATGGAAAGATTTTACGGCACATGGATCAGCCCCATCATGTCCACGTTCTGCTGTTCACAGTTGGGTTTCTAGGAAGAAAATGAATCTCCCAACGTTTCCAGGGGAAAGTTGGGCAGAGAGTCCAACGCAGTTGCCGGATCCTGGCAACTCCTGGATTTACGACTGGTTGGTCTTTAATTGTTGCCCTACAGGATTTTAGTCCACTGAAATTCCATGGAAGAATGAGTTGGTTTAACTTCTGTAGAGAGAAAACGGGATTGGCTCTGTCCCAGAAAAAGATATCTTTATGATTACGGTTTATTGCCCGTGAGATCCTTGGAACTGAAATTCTATTGGAAGTATATTCAGTGGATCAATACTGAGTTTTAATTCAAAAACACTCCAGTAAAAATTTCCAGGAAAAGTCATCAATAAACTTGCAATGAAAATGGAGGGAAAATAAAAACAAAATCGAACATAGACCTAAAGATTGCACAGGGTGCATTAAATTTCAATATAGATCTACTTATCAATGCCAAAAAATTACCGATGAATTAAAAAAAGATATTGTTATGTTGGATTTAACTGACAGGTTGGAATTATTTTCTTTACAATTAGCTGGATTTAATTTAGATTTTATTGACTCCACGGAACAGGTCCCTGGAGGGGAGATGCCCTCATCAGGTGAGACCAGTCCCACCTAAATTCCAAGAGCTGTTCTTAAACCAGCCATGAACATGAGAATTCCAAGATGTCATATGAAAACAACTCTAATTTAAGGAAAATACCGTTCAGAACCAGAGAAATATTTCATTTTATTAGCGTGGAATTGTCACATTTTGACACTGCCAGCAGAAAAATATTTATGAAAAGGGAAACATCTTGTTCTAATCAAGGGAAATGTTTTATTTCTGCTTTCTCTGTTTGACACATTAGAGCATGAAGTTACTGTTCCACACATGTGACACCTCATGTAAAATTAATAACAATGAAATTGCAAAGTCAGGGAGGCATTTTAAAAAGCTTTATTTTGGGGGGATTTTTTTTCAACTTAAAATTTGCCAAAGGAAAAATACTTGGATTTTATTTCTGAAATGTCTCCTGGCTTTAATTCAAAACAGAATTTGTGTTCCTCAAAGTTCATAACTGGACCAAAACCTGCAGTGAATTCATCTCTCTCCTACATATTTTTCTCCACTTATATTTTCAGGTTGTGATAACAAAATCACTGAATAATGGCAACGGTTTTTATTTTAAATGACCATTACAAAAGATGAATAAAAAAGGTTCTTCTAAACAATTACTCATGGAAAAATACCGTAACAATTCATCTTAATCATAAAACTATTCAATGGGTTGGGTTGGAAGGGATTTTCAAGATCATCCATTTCCTTGGGTAGGGACACCTCCCACTATCCCAGGCTGCTCCAAGCCCTGTCCAGCCTGGCCTTGGACAATTCCAGGGATCCAGGGGCAGCCACAGCTTCTCTGGAAAACCTCTTCCAGAGCGTCCCCATCCTCTCAGGGAAGAATTCCTTCCCAATATCCCATCTAAATCTTGCCTCGTTCTGTTTAAGGCCATTCCTCCTTGTCCCGTCACTCCATGTCCCACCAGCATGGATGTCACTGGTCTGGAAAAGGCTCTGGCACGGTTTTGCCAAAGTCAAAGGCAGGATCTTCACAAATAATCTCTGTACACAGAAAATGTTGGTTTGGAGCTCGACCTTGGGAAGTGGCGACCTCAGAAAAGCATTCGAGGTTTTCCAAAGGCACTTTTCCTTCTGACACAGGAGGAAACACCACTTAGCAAACATTTTCCATTAGAAACCAGCAAGGTGGGGTGGGTTAATCCAGAGCGTTTCACCACAAATGGGAGAGACCCACAGGCCCACACAGCGTATTTGAAATGATTTATTTGTTCTCTCTATTATTTCTCTCTAATCCTCACCACCACCTCAACTGTCGTGAAAATTGAGGAATAAACAATATTCTCCAAAGCATTTCCATGTTTTGCCACAGTAATTTTTCCCTGTGATTTCTCAGCCAGATCCTTCACCAGATAAACTCTTCTCCCATGCGGAATCCAAGCTTAGGAACGAGTTTTTCCTCGAGCTTCAGACTTGTTTACACATGTTCCAACGTTCACTTGTTGCCACATTCTCGCCTCACTCCAAATCAGAGGGGGAAATTTCGTAACACCAGAAGCTCCAACAACTGCTGGAAGTCAGATTTGCATTCTATCTCTGTTTTTCCTAATGAAGATTGACTGGGAACTTGGAAAGAGAGAATTTTTTGGATTTGATTTTGTTTGGGTAATTTTTTCCCTTTGGTCTGGAGCTCAAGAATATTTGAACAACAGGAAAAACCACTCAGGAAATACTTAGAGATTTCCAGTGAAAATCAAAGGAAAAAAATACATTTCTTTAAATTAATTCTGGGACTTAGGTATTGATGAAAGTAATCTCTGATATTTTAGACTGGACAAAAGAAATAGAAGTCTTCTCCCTTCAATATTCTCATCTGCATTTGTAGGAGCTCTTCCAGCAGAAAATTTAAATAAAGGTGGCACCTTTGATTCTTGTGAAACTAGGAGTCCTCTTTAGTGGACTTTTATTTTGGATTTTAAATCCAAATTTTAAATTTTAAATCCTACTATAAATCAGGAGTCACCTTTATTTTGCCTTTATTTTGGTGAGCTCCCCAGCAACAAATTCACTTCAGGAATTTTGAATTTTTCCAGCATCACAGCCCTTACCTGAAATTGACTTCATTCATCCCACTCTAGCCCCTTCCTAAAACTCCAATCTGGAGCAACAGTGTTCATAAACTCAATTTAAGATAAAATATTTTTATTTCGTTATTGACATTATTTGCTCTGCTGACAGTGATCAGCACCGAGCACTCCTTGAGGAATCCTTCCTACATTTTTATTCCGCTTTCTCTCCACGCCATCGATGACAGAAACCATCCCCACAGCCTTTTTCCATAACAGAGGGATGAGATTTGCTCCTGGAACCCGCTGCTCCCGGCTTCTTCCCGGGATCAGAAGGAGCTGGAAGAGCATGTGAGCTGGCGATGAGCGTTGCTTGGCGGCGATCCCTGTGAGATTCCAAGGATTGCGGATGTCGTGCGCTCACACGGAGCTGTGCTGCCTCCTGTATGTCCACACACGTGTGCGGTTCAGCAGAACCACGTTCCCACACTGGATCCTCATCCATCCGTGCTCCAACGCACCTCCCAGACTATGGATAACCCCTTACGTGCTCTGACGGGGACATCCCTCTCTTCCCCATCCCTCCTTCCCCTGGAGAGGAATGCAGAAATCCTGTCCTGAGGGGAGAAGTGGGAGAAGGCAGAAAGATTCCTGAACACGGGGTAATCCCACCACGCAGTAAATGGGAAATTGTCACAGATTCAGGGAACCACCACGGATCAAAAAGTCCTCCAGGATCACCAAGTCCGGCCTTTGAACGCTCCCATGTCCACCAAAACATGTTGGAAGTCCCAAATCTGCTCATTTTTTAATGCTTCCAGGGATGGTGACTCCACCACTTCCCGGGGATGCCTGTTCCGGTTTTTAATCATTCTTTCAGCAAAGAATTTTTTCCTGACATCCAACATGGCACAGCTTGAGGACATTTCCTCTTGTCTTGTGGCTCCCTGGGAGAAGAGGCTGATCCCTGCCTTACCCTGGGCTCCTTTCAAGGAGTTGCAGAGAGAATTAAACTCTTCCCTGAACCTCCTTTTTTTCCTCCTTGTGCTCCAGCCCCTTTCCCAGTTTCATTCCTTTCTCTGGACATCCTCCAACCCCTCAAGGTCTTTCTGATGAGGGACCCAAAACTGATCCCAGGATCTGAGGTGTGGCCTCACCAGTGCCCAGCACAGGGGATGTGGCCAAGACTTTGATTCCTGGGAAAATAACTCCTGCACGGACCTTTTCCAAAGGGAATCCTCTGCGTGTGGATGAAAGTTAGACCAGGCACGAGTTTTTACTTCAGGAACACGTGCTCGGCTCGTGTTATTCATGGTGCTGCTTGCAGAGGAAGAGACACAGCCCGTGGTAGGTGCTTGTTCCACACACAGATTTTTGTAACCTGAAAAAGTCACTTCACATCTCAGCTCTGTATCAGCCCGGTAGGAACGGGGGTTTTTCTTTTACCGCGGTTTAGCTACTTAGCCACAGTGAGGGTCTTGCTCCTCAAATGTGTGCAGGGTACACTCGGGTTAAAACCTGGCTGGGAATTCTGTCTTCTGCCCTTAAAATTATATTAAAAAAAAAAAAAAAAAAACCCCACAAAATTATATATATATATATATTTCTGGTGCTGGAAGCAGTGGGAGCTGATGGAGCTCAGTGGAAGCTCCCAACATGAGCTTCAACTATTAAAATGTGATGCAGCGATCCAAAACCCTCAGGACCTGGTTTGGTGATAAAGATTCCCAACAAATCCCAGCAAATCCTTGTGTCCGTCATATTCCTTACAGGCTGTCTTCTGGTGTTGGGTTCAAGCAACTCCTGCGCCGGGACTTCCACAATTACTCCAGGATTTCCAAAGAGACTCCTTTATGCCCAACCGTATTCCCAGGCTTCCGTCTGCCCTTTGGTTCCAGTGTCAGGATAATGCTCCTTTCCACCACCAGGTTATCTCACCTGCCTGATAACAACCCAAACTATCTCAGCTTGTCTCAGAGCCAAGCTTCCTGCTCCCTTTGTGCTGATAAATTAAGTGATAACGGATATTTAACGGGTAACGACTCCCCAGAGGTGAAAGTGGAAAATGGAGTCCTTGAAGCAAAGGAATCCAAGAGGGAAACATATTTTAAGACCAAAAAAAATGCAGTTTATAAGAGCCATGGCTGACGTTAATTCAGCATTTAGCAATCACCTCTGTTGGGATGGTGGAATTTTTTTGTTGATAAGATCTCTGTAAATCCTTAATTAAGGGGTTGATTTAGGAATTAAGCCACTCTTTGGTGTTTAGAATGCTTTGGTCTGGCAGCATCCCACCCTGACACAGCCCAGAAAAGGGGAGAGACTGCTGAGAACTGAAGGCTTTGGCCAACATCTTTAAACTCCCTGACAGGAGGCTGCAGTGAGGTGGAGATCGACCTCTTCTCACAGGTAACAGGAGATAGGACAAGAGGAAACGGCCCCAGGTTGCACCCAGAGAGGTTTAGATTGAATATCAGGAAAAATTTCTTCACAGAAAGGACGATCAAGCACTGGAACAGGCTGCCTGGGGAAGTGATGGAGTCAGCATGATGCCTTGGGAAGGCTGAGCTGGAACAGAGACTGGACAGAGATGGAGAATAAAGCACAGATTTATTGAAAGGCCTTTAAGGATCCACCTTGGGCAGGACAAGAGCCTGGACAGGGACACACCCAAGCTGGAACCAAAATGGACACAAAATGGACACAAAATGGACACAAAATGGACACAAAATGGACAAATGGTCACGAGGTCTCACACTTTGATAAGTTTTGGTCCATTTGCACATTGGGGTTGAATTGTCCAATTCCAGCTCCAGGTTCTCCAGTCCCATCCTTCTTGTTTTCTCCCTCCAGCCACCGTTGTTGGTGCTTTTGGGCTGAGCACTTGTCCCAGGTGTCCTTGGTGTACAGCAGGAGCAGGATTTGTTTTGTGTGGCTGCTGTGTGCAGAGAGCTGAGTGAGCCTGGCTGTGAGCTCAGAGCTGCACCCTGGGCACCACGGAACGGGAAACACAGGGAAGATAAAACTTCAGGCACCAGCATCCCTGGAAGTGTTCTAAAGTCACGTGGATGTGGCACATGTGAGGATGTGGTTTAGTGCTGAACGTGGTGGTGGTGCCAGGCTGACGGTTGGACTTGATGTTCCTGGAGGTCTTTTCCAGCCTTAATTATTTTCCATGATTCTGTGATTCCAGCGTGTTCCCAGATCTTCTTATCTGGGAAGCCTTTTATTGCTTCGCTATTTGTTCTTCCCAGAGCTCTGCTGCACCAACTCATTCCCACAGGTAATGTTTATAACCCCAATAAACAACAGTCCTCCCTCTCCTTCCAGACCACAAAATAACTGTTTCTCATTATTCCAACCATTCCCAATTAATGACGCCAGCTAAAATCCTGCCATTCCCACCAGAATCCTGCCCCATCTGGAGTGGCTCCTACTCCAGCAATTTTTCACAATTTCAGACATCGCTCCCTTGCTCCGTGCTGAATAAATTCTCTTGGCCTGCTGGAAGCCTCCCCTCGAGTGTCTGCAGGCTGTTCCCAGGTTCCCCGTGCTGTGCTCTCGGAGCCAAGCCGTTCATCTCGACATGACTCAGAGCCTGCTGTCCTCAGCCAATTAATCATGGAATTGGGCTTCTCCCATGGTGCCTTCCCTGGCTCATCCCGATCCTTGTGGTAATGAAGGGCCTGGGAGTGAGTGCAGGCTGCTGGGAGTGAGTGCAGACTCCCCAGAGTGAGTGCAGACTCCCCACAGTGAGTGCAAACTCCCCACAGTGAGTGCAAACTCCCCACAGTGAGTGCAGACTCCCCAGAGTGAATGCAGGCTGCTGGGAGTGAGTGCAGCATCCCAGCAGTGAGTGCAGACTCCCCACAGTGCTTGCAGACTTCCACAGTGGATGCGGACTCCCGGGAGTTAGTGCAACATCTCAGGAGTGAGTGCAGACACCCAACAGTGAGTGCACACTCCCAAAATGAGTGCAGGCTCCCTGGAGTGAGTGCAGACTCCCTGGAGTGAGTGCACACTCCCAACAGTGAGTGCAGTCTCTCAGCAGTGAGTGCACACTCCCAAAATGAGTGCAGATTCCCACAGTGAGTGCAGACTCCCCAGAGTGAGTGCAGCATCCCAGAGTGAGTGCAACATCCCAGCCGTGAGTGCAGACTCCCCAGAGTAAGTGCAGACTCCTGTGAGTGAGTGCAGGCTCCCACAGTGAGTGCAGTCCCTCAGCAGTGAGTGCAGACTCCCAAAATGAGTGCAGATTCCCACAGTGAGTGCAGACTCCCCAGAGCGAGTGCAGCGCCCCAGGAGTGAGTGCAGCATCCCAGAGTGAGTGCAACATCCCAGAGTGAGTGCAACATCCCAGCCGTGAGTGCAGACTCCCCAGAGTAAGCGCAGACTCCTGTGAGTGAGTGCAGACTCCCAAAATGAGTGCAGACTCCTGGGAGTGAGTGCAGACTCCCTGGAGTGAGTGCAGACTCCCAACAGTGAGTGCAGTCCCTCAGCAGTGAGTGCACACTCCCAAAATGAGTGCAGATTCCCACAGTGAGTGCAGACTCCCCAGAGTGAGTGCAGTACACCAGGAGTGAGTGCAGCATCCCAGAGTGAGTGCAGCATCCCAGCCATGAGTGCAGACTCCCCAGAGTAAGTGCAGACTCCTGGGAGTGAGTGCAGACTCCCACAGTGAGTGCCATCCCTCAGCAGTAAGTGCACACTCCCAAAATGAGTGCAGTCCCTCAGCAGTGAGTGCAGACTCCCAACAGTGAGTGCAGACTCCCAACAGTTAGTGCAGACTCCCAGAGTGAGTGCAGCCTCCCAGAGTGAGTGCAGCCTCCCAGTTTTGCTCTCCCCAGCCCATTGCAGGGAGTGAGCTCCTTTTCCCGCTCCCTCCTTCTCATTCCAAGCGTTTCCAGCCCAGTTTTCAGTGGTGCCTCAGCCGTGCCCTGGAACTCCCCAGCTCTGCTCTCTGTCCCTCTGCACCCCAATCCCGAATTTTCTCAGGATAATTTCCTTGCCTGCTGATTGGGATTTCACACTTCCACGCCCAAAGCAGAAGGATAAACTGCTTCTCCCAACTCTGCTCCCCCGTGGTTTCTCCCCTCTGTGTCCATCTTTTCTTCCCTTCTCTGTTCCATCTCTCACCTTTCCCAGTTTGTGCTGATCCTGCTCTTCCCTCCCCTGATCCCAATAACCTCATCCCAGTCCACCCCAGCCAATTTATTCTCTTTAACACCTCCACACACCTTCGTTGCAGCCACCTGGGGGGACGCAGAGGGAAGGTTTTATCGAAGAGCTTTTTTACAAAGCTTTTTCCAGCCTTTAATCCCAAACCTGACCTGCTCCCGTGATTCCCTCCCCACAGGAATTATGGCAGCAGCTTGTCCCTGAACCTGCCTGGGGCGGAATTACTCTGCTAAAGAACCTCAGCCTCTTTCTCTTTTTGGGATTTTTCCCCATGTGCCAGGAGCATCAGGATCCCATCCCAAGGCTACACCTGCTCCACTAAGTTAGAATCCCAAAATTCCAGGATGGATTGGGTTGGAAGGGACCTTAGAGATCATCCCGTTGACCAGGGACATTCACACAACTAAATTGCAATTCATTATCTGAGGAACTGCAGGGAAATCCCCCCAAATTCTGCCCTGGAGTTCTTTGATCTGCTCATTCCAGCCGGGAAGCAGCTCTGGAAGCACCTGGAAGCAGTGGGTTGAGCGGTGTGCAGCACACGGAACATGGACAAGGGTGGGGACAGCCAGAGGCCTGGGAAAGGTGACAGAACAAAACCTGGAAGAGAACAGCAGTGCCCTCAGCAGCTCTTCCCCTCCTTAATAAAATCATCTTCAAAACGGCAGATCACTTTCTTTTTTACTTTTTTTTTTTTTAGTTCTTCTTCTTCTTTAGGGTTTTTTATTTATTTTCCTTCCACCCCGTGAATTTTGAAGAGATGAAATCCTTAACAGACACCCGAGTGCCTGGGGAGCATTAAACCTCCAATAATCGCTTCTGGCCGGTCACAGGATGTAAATCAGCTGGTAATTCTCTGTCCTTCCCCTCCGACATCTTCTCCCGATCCACACTTTTAGCTGCCTTTAAGGGGAGTGTTTATGGAGGAAAACACCGTTCCCAGCACTTCCTGCATCCATGTGTTCCTCATTTGGAGCATCCCATGCAAACATTGGCATTCCCGAATAAAAACCTCATGGGCCTGACTCTGAAATGCGGCATAAAGTTCTACCCTTGTGGTATTTCAGGGAAAGAGTTGATTTTTTTTTTTTTTTAATTTTTTTTTAAAAATTTCTTTTTTTTTGGCACAAGGGCAAAATTCAGCTCCGGATTTTATTATCCGAACCTCTTAAGAGAAATCATCCCAGAGTTCCGTCTACCTGGTCATGATTTATCAAACCTGGGCTGATTTAGGGTTTGGGTTGAGGTCTGCTCAGTGATTTTCCTCTCCAGGTTCACTCCACTTCCCTCTTTCCCTTCCAGATGGCACTGGCTGGGTGTTCATCAATCAGATCCCAATAAACGGGGAATCAAACGAACTCATTTTCATCTCCAGGTCCTCACCACTTCCAGGGCACTTTGTCCTTTCAAATCCAATGGGAATAAAAGAGCCTGAAAGCAGGAGAAAAGTGAATTTCTTCCCTCAGTGCATCACAATATCCTGGTTATTCTGACAGAAAATGAAATAATTCCACACATTTCTTTTGGAATATTTTAAAATATTCGTATTTTATTAGCTATAATTAAGGCCATGAAATAATTAGTATTGAGGCAAGAAAATGCCTAATTTTATTTTTTTCCATTAATTTTGTAGTACTGGTACATTTTCTACTCTTTTACCTAAAAATATTCTCTATTTGCAGTGAATTTAATTTAGGTGGTTGATAATAAGTGTTTAGTTCATTTTCCCATCTATTGTTTAATTTCTTCCCTTTGTGAGCTGCTTCTCTCTCTAAACTTTCTTTTTCTTCCTCTAAGGTTTGCAGCATTTCTCCACCACTCCAGATATCTAAATGCTGCACGAAGAGAAATGAAATAGTCAAGAATATTCACTGAAAAATGCAAATAAACCACCTTGAGAATAAAGGTTTCATTCTTTCCTATTTTCTTTTTTTTTTTAATTTATTCTGAGATTTCCCTTTAAAAACCTGCAAATTAAAATTTAGTTTGTTTGTTTGTTTAGATGTTCAGCCAAATCCCTTTTCTGAAAAGAAACACACATTAGAAATAAGATGATTTTTAGTAAATGGATTGCATTCAAATCCTGCTTCATTGTCCCAAATTTCTGTGCCACAGGTGAGTGGGAGAAGGAAAGAACTGACCTATAAATCAAGATTTTCTTTTTATAACCAACAGAAATGAGATCATTTTTGCCTGTCTTCTGACACGTGACTTCACTTTTTTGTCAGTAACCACACACACACACAAAAAAAAAAGCAAAAAAAAAGAGCAAAATATTTGGTTAAATCACAATCTAAAATTTAGGAACCCATATGAAATTTAGGAACACAAATTCCTGCAAGTGGAATTTGAAGGTGGGAAAAATAATTCCAGACTCATGGCACATTCCCTGCCGGTGTATTCCCTACCAGGGGTGGACTCCTCTTTCCATCGGGTCTCGTATTTAATACAGAGAATTTTAACACATGAAGATCTGAACTCATCTTCAAATATTCACGGAAAATCCATGATGGATAAAACTCTTGGAGTCCCTGACTGGGGAATTCATGTTTTGGACAGGAGGAGAAGTGAAAGCAAAGAGAAAGCAAAGCACAGAAAATGAAAAGGATGTGAAGTTCAGGACTTTGGGATGAACTGACCCTTGGAGATATCGCTACACCCCTTCCTCGCTGTTTCCTTCGTGATAACCTCACCCTGCTTTCCTGGAAAGTTCTGGCATTTGGAGTATTATTTCTTTAGATTTTTTTTTTTTTTTTAACTTACTCTTCGACTGTGTGGACACAAGGAGAGAGTAAGAACTCCCTGTGACAATTTCTTCTGCAGCTCAGCGCTGCCTCTTATCTCCCCCTCCTTTCCTCTCTGAGTTTAGGAACCTTTTGGGCTGCAGGGAAGCTTTTTGTGGCTTGTGAGAGGTGCAGGACATTCTGTGGGTTTTCTCCTGGCCTGTTTGGAAGTTTGGGATGGCAGGGGACTGGACTCAGAGGACCTCAAGGACTCCTTCTTTTCCTGTGCTCTGCATTTGATTCCTGTCCAGGTCATCCGAAAGGGAGAATCTGCTCATTCCCTATTTTTGGAATTAAGGTCTATTTACAGTTGCTCTGGAGTCTTGAGTCAGTCCAGAGTGTTTTAGCAGATGCTTTCTGAGGTCTTTGAACTCTTGCAAGCCACGAGGGAAGGGAAAAAAAGCAGAGGATTTCTGAGTTTTAAGGCCAAGGGCTTTTCGGATTATTCAAAAGCATCTCCAATGTAAACCAGCCGCATGATTTCCATCCAGTTCCTTCTGTCCTGAGCTCAGCTGCTGGTGTCAGAGATGCCAAGCACTTGGAGATGATGACAGGTGAGGGAAAGAGCTGCAGATGGATAAAACATCGCTGGGAGCATCCGGATGCTGCCTATGGAACGGGACGAGCAATGCTGTAATGGAAGAGTGGCCGCTGTTCCCCGGCTCCGGAGCGTTGGTGGTCCTTCCAGCAGCTCCCCAGAGGATTTGTCTGGCATTTCCAGCCTCAGGCTTGGCAACCAGAGCCCTCGGTGGCCTTGGAGAAACACGGAAAAGTTTCGGATTGCTGCTGGCCGCAGAGGGTTGGGAATCACCGCGCTTGCCCAAGGACCGGCTCTGCAGAAGCGTCGCGTTCCCCGGGGACACTGAGGACAGCACAGCTGCAGTGGAGCTTGGCCTTTCCCAGCTTGCCTGTGGTCAACCACACAATTTGTCTGCTGTGCTCAGCCTCAGGAAGCTCCCAGTCAGAGCCAGCAGCAGCTTTGGCCTGAGGGGCGGCATCAGCCGTGGTTTGGGGGGACACTGGGGTGACGTGACCCTGGTGCTGGTGACAGCACTGGGAGCTCTGCCGTGCCTCCATCCAAGCTGTGCCAAGGGCTGGCTGCCCTTGGGACATCCCTCCTCCCCTCCACCCCCTGCATCAGCCGTGGTTTGGGGGGACACCAGGGGTGACGTGACCCTGGTGCTGGTGACAGCACTGGGAGCTCTGCGGTGCTTCGGTCCAAGCTGGGCTGAGGGCTGGCTGCCCTCGGGACATCCCTCCTCCCCTCCACCCCTGCATCAGCCGTGGTCTGGGGGGACACCAGGGGTGACGTGACCCTGGTGCTGATCACAGAACTGGGAGTTCTGCGGTGCCTTCATCCAAGCTGGGCCGAGGGCTGGCTGCCCTCGGGACATCCCTCATCCCCTCCACCCCCTGCATCAGCCGTGGTTTGGGGGGACATGCCTCCTCCCCTCCACCCCTGCATCAGCCGTGGTTTGGGGGGACATGCCTCCTCCCCTCCACCCCTTTATCAGCCGTGGTTTGGGGGGACACCAGGGGTGACGTGACCCTGGTGCTGGTGACAGCACTGGGAGCTCTGCGGTGCCTTCATCCAAGCTGTGCCGAGGGCTGGCTGCCCTCGGGACATCCCTCGTCCCCTCCACCCCTTTATCAGCCGTGGTTTGGGGGGACACCAGGGGTGACGTGACGCTGGTGACAGCACTGGGAGCTCTGCGGTGCTTCGGTCCAAGCTGTGCCGAGGGCTGGCTGCCCTCGGGACATCCCTCCTCCCTCCACCCCCTTTATCAGCCGTGGTTTGGGGGGACACCAGGGGTGACGTGACCCTGGTGCTGATGACAGAACTGGGAGCTCTGCGGTGCCTTCATCCAAGCTGTGCCGAGGGCTGGCTGCCCTCGGGACACCCCTCCTCCCCTCCACCCCCTGCACTCTGGCTCCCAGAGGACTTCCCACAAGATTCCCTTTCCCTTCCCTGCACAGGAGGTCCTGGAAGTGACAACTTATCCTTATTTCCCGGTGCCCCGCTGGCACAAGCGGCTGGCTGTGTGCAAAACTCCTCCTTCACTCCTGCCCGGTGAAAAACCTGGAGTTTTAAACACACCCGGGAAATTCTCCCAGGACAATTACCAGTTCAGAGGAACACATGTTGGCTGCTCTTTGGAATCCCAAATCCCCCTCACGGAGTCAGCTGGATGGACCAAGGCGGGACACAACAACCTCAGGGAATGCCTGAAGGTCAGACTTGAGGGAAACCCAAGGAACGGTGATGACGCAGGGTGGAAGCGACACACTTGGATCCCCACGTTGTCGATGGAGAGCAATAAACTCCTCAGGCCCAGACTGTCTGACCTACTTCCCCACGCATTTTGGGAAGACGGTGATGATGTCACCGAGGGGGCTCACGACGCCTCCACTCCGAAAACATTTCTGCAGCATCTGAGGCAACTTGACCTCCCTCACGCCGGTGTTCATCTGGAGGACATTTAGCGGTGCACGACCCAAGATTTCCCTCCCTGCATGAGTCCAGTTGCTCCTCTGCTACCGGAGGCTTTTAAACGGGGCTGTTTGATGAATGAAGCCGTGCAGCCACAGCTCCGCCCGTCCATCTTAGCAGATTTAAGCCGAGCTGTTGAAAAGCGAGCGAGTCCTTGCGCCGTAAACATGGGAGCGGAGCGGTAAATGACACGGCCACCCACTTCTTGGTCTCCTTTCACTGCCAAAGCAGTAAAAAAGGGACCTTGGAGCGAGCGTGAATCCGGCTCTCGGAATATTTTTCCATTTGCTCGTATTTACGTTAATGAACGCTGACACTCCAGACTCACATTCCCAGCTCAGTACTTCACCAGACTGGCCAGCAACAAAACCAAGGAGATGAGACTAAACAGATGATTTGGTGAGGCTTTTATTATGATGATGATGATGATTATTATTATTTTATTCCTCTAGGCTGTGGAAGGAAAAGGACAGTGGGCGCACGTCTGGTTTCAAAAAGATAAAAGCTCGGTTTAGAGACAGGTTTAAGGGCAGGAAAATGAAGAAATTCAAGGAAAATTGTTGTCTGCACACTCATTTAATAGGATTAGTTGGCAATGTTTTCCAGTGGGTAAAATGTTCCTCTGAAAAAGGTCAGCCTGCCTGGATGAAGTCCTGCTGCCTGACAGCAGATTGCTTTACCTTCCGTCCAACCAGGAATAAAAAGATGCTGGAAAAGCCTCTTCGCTCATCAAGGCAGCTTTTTATGAGGCCTTTGCAGCACTGCAGATGGACACAAGAAATGGAAAGCAACTCCTTTGGTCCATGTGTGGGTGCTTTGCACCTCCTGTGCCCCCCACGACATCCCAAAACCGCGGCACCAGTGATGGGAAGGGGCTGTGGATTGCATTTCCATGCATTTACACATAAACAGGAACGTATCCATGGGCTGAGTGACCTGAATGGACTCCTACTCCAGAGACCCAACTGCATCCGGAGATGCATCAGAAGAAATGTGACCAGCAGGGCAAAACAAGTGATTCTCACCCTCCTCGCTCTATTCCTGTGCTGAATCCAGCTCTGGATCCCCAAAATAAGGATGCAGAGCTGCTGGAGCAAGTCCAGAGCAGGTCATGGATCTGTTCCAAGGGCTGGAGCCCCTCTGCTCCGGAGCCAGGCTGGGAGAGCTGGGAATGTTCCCCTGGAGAGGAGGAGGCTCCAGGGAGAGCTCCGAGCCCCTGGCAGGGCCTGAAAGGGCCCCAGGAGAGCTGGAGAGGGGCTGGGGACAAGGGCTGGAGGGACAGGACACAGGGAATGGCTTTAAAGTAACAAGGTCAGGTTGGATATTGGGAAGGAATTGTTCCCTGTGAGGGTGGGCAGGCCCTGGCACAAGGTTCCCAGAGAAGCTGTGGCTGCCCCTGGATCCCTGGAAGTGTCCAAGGCCAGGCTGGACAGGGCTTGGAGCACCCTGGGATGGTGGAAGGTGTCCCTGCCCATGCCAGGGGTGGAATGGGATCATCTTTAAAGTTCCTTTCCAACCCAAACCTTTCTACGGTTCTCTGATGACCAGGCCGACTCCACACGTCCAAAATTTGGGGTGTCCCATGTGTGCTCTGAGACACCACAAGCTCTGCCTCCTCAGCCTGGATAAGCACAAGCTCCATCCGCCAAATTAACTAAGACTGGCTGAGTTAAATCAGAACTAATCCCTTTACACTCAGCACAGAGGACCTTGCTCTGATGAAGGGTGAGGGCAATGACCGTGTCCTAAAATCCCAAATCTCAAGGGCTCCTCATGCTCCCAGTGCCACCCCTTAAGAAATGCAGCCACGGGACTCGATTCCATCCATTCCTGATGTTCTGGGATTGGGTGTGGGAGCCTTTCTCCGCCTTGGGGTATCAAAGTGTTTCATAAAGCACTTTCAGGATTGTTTTTCTGACTCACCAGCTCTCAGGGATTCCAGGGCGGATGTCACCACGAGAGGTGACCCGGCAAAGGCCACAGACTCATGGGTGACAGCAGAATCCTGACATCCCTCATGCCATGCTTCCACCTCCACCACCCCTGCTTTTCCCTTTCCATCCATCATCCCCATGCTCCTAGGAGGGAGATCAATCATTTTGTGCCTCGTTTTCCCACAGATCCTTAGGACAGTGCCAGGAGGAGCAAGCAGCTTGCCCAGGGAAGAGGCTGGTGCAAAGCAAGGATTCACTCAGGCAATGGAAATCTTCCTGCTGTGGCGGAAAGTGGGGAAGGTCAGAAACATTTTATTTATCAGGGAAAAAAAAAAAAAAAATCCATCAGGCATTCCGTCTAGCTCCGTCCTTACAAAATATCTGCCAGGATATTCAGTGATTAACTTGATAAGATTATCGATCCACTGCCTGCTGAAAAATAATAAATGCTGATTTTATAGCACAACTTCATAGCACAGTTATCCTGACCCTCGACCCTGCACTAACCTTTCCCTGTTACACGAGGAATAATTATCCCCTTCCCTCTCCCTTAGGAACTACTGACCTAATCCCCTCCTCCTTGCTAACACATCCTCCCTGACACATCTTCCTGCTCCTCAAATATCCCCTCTGCAGGCAATTAACATCATCAAGGGACGCTCAGAACAATTTTTTCCCACACAAGTTCTTAGTTTGTTACCGGCCCCAGACCTGCAGAAGGGCTTCCCTGTCTCCGAGCTTCCCTGTTCTCCTACCCTGGCACCAAATTAAGGAGAGATTCATTGGAAGCCTTTGTCCACACAGCTCTTTCCTAGCTAAATCAGGGGATTTCCATCTGAAATGGGATGGGGCTTAAGCCCTGCTTAAGACCTGTACCCGTTGTCTGCTGAGGGAAATAAATTATGCTGGTCTTGTTTCACTGGATGCCCTGTGGTTAGGACAAGAAATCATTTTCTCTCTCAGTTTCATGGTGAGGTATAAAGAATCCCTCCCTATTTTTATTTTTTTTTTTTAATTTTCATTTTTTTAACATTTTTTGGGCCGTTAATTATTTCCAGAGCAGGACACGTCTTTGGAACAGGCCATGGAATTACCCAGCAAGGACATTCCCAAATGTTTCCTGAGGACACCAGCTCTTGGCGGGGCTCCTCCAAGTCATGACTCCTACGTTCAACAGAGCCACTTCAACCAGCTGGGTGAGACAGGGAATGGCTTTGTCAGGCAGGGAAAGGCTTCCCTCTTGGAATCAGGGAATGTCCTGGTGACTGAGAGCTGATAGCTGGGTTTACAATGATTAAATTTCACCTTCTGGCTGGGTCAGAGCCAGCGCAGAGCAGCTTTTCTGCTGCGGGGTGCAGAGAAAGAGAAGCCCTGCTGTGATCCTTCCACCAGCCTGTGCAGCTGGCAGCTCCCCTGGAATGTGTCCAAGGATGAGGTTCCAAGACTTCTCTGTCCAAAACGAGGAGTCCAGCTCTTCCGTGCCTGCTTTCCTTGAGCCCGGGGCGCTGATTTGTGACATCACCCGGCAAGAACGGTGCAGGCAGGTTGGACTGGGATCAGTAATTCCAGCTTCCTTCACATTCGGTGGAGAAAACCCACACCTTCACGTCGGGCTTCTGCAAGAGAGACGGGACCACTGAGAGGTGTTTGAATCATGATTTATTGCCTCAGTCTCATGAAGGGGTGAGAATCTCTTCACCGCAGAAATTAGAGGTCAGGTGTCCGTGGTCGGTGGTCACAAGAGAGCAGGTTACAAGGTGTTTTAAAGGTTAATTAGCCAATAAATTGCTGCCACAAAGAATGTTTCTGCTTTCACACCAATAGCTAATTAATTTGTTTTATACTTTTTTGCTGCAGTGTGGACTTTATTAATCAATCAAACTGATGCCTTGGGAAGGCTGGAACAGATTCTGGACAGAGCTGGAGAATAAAGTAGATATTTATTTAATGGCCTTTAAGGATCCACCTTGGGCAGGACAAGAGCCTGGGCAGGGACACACCCAAGGTGGAACCAAAATGGGCACAAAATGGGCACAAAATGGACACAAAATGGGCACAAAATGGGCACAAAATGGACACAAAATGGACACAAAATGGACACAAAATGGACACAAAATGGAAACAAAATGGACACAAAATGGACACAAAATGGATGCAAAATAGACACAAAATGGACACAAAATGGACAAAGGGTCACAAGGTCTCACACTTTGATAAGTTTTGGTCCATTTGCACATTGGGGTTGAATTGTCCAATCCCAGCTCCAGGTTCTCCAGTCCCATCCTTCTTGTTTTCTCCCTCCAGCCACCGTTGTTGGTGCTTTTGGGCTGAACACTTGTCCCAGGTGTCCTTGGTGTGCAGCAGGAGCAGGATTTGTTTTGTGTGGCTGCTGTGTGCAGAGAGCTGAGTGACCCTGGCTGTGAGCTCAGGGCTGCACCCTGGGCAGCACGGAACATGAAAAAACCACAAAACCTCAAATTTAAGGCAACATTTCCCCCCTTTTATGTCCCAATATAATGACACACAAAACGACCTGGCTTAATACGTTTCTACCTGAACTACAAATCCACATTCTTGCTTGGGGTCTCTGGATCTGGAATCCTCTCCAAGGTCTCAGGTCAAACCCTGCGTTCATTTCTGTGCTTGGGCCTGCACTCAGGAGGTTTTGGGAATTTTCTGTGCCTGGGTTTCCCACACCTTCACTGACAGGAGGGTAAAATTCCTTTGTGACTTCCAGTGGTGGCACAGCAGGTCAGGACATGAGGTAGGACACGGGGAAATGGCTTCACAATGTGCCAGGTGAGGAAATCTGTCGCTGGAAGAGGGGCCAAGCTTTGGAAGAGACTCTGCAGGGAAGTGATGGATTTCCCTGGAAGTGCCCAAAAAACGAGTGGATGTGGCATTTCATGGTAAGGTTTGGTGGGATCGGGTTGAAGGTTGGGTTTGATGATCATGGAGGTCTATTCCAACCAAAATTATTTCGTGATTCTGTGACTTTTGGACCGTGAAGTGTCTGCAGGCCTCCAGGAAAACAGACAAGTGTTTGTTAGGCTGGGTCTCCCCTCTGGAGCTGGAATTTGAAGGATTTTGGGAGCTCTGTTCCCAACTGCCTTTCCCAGAGTGGACCAAAGTAATTCTGCCCGTTCCATCCAGTTTTTAATCAGTTGGGATTAAATCCAAATTTACGCCTTTGCCTTCTCCACTCCGGAGTTACTTCCAGGGGGAATATTCAGTATTTTATGGCATTTGAAAAAGAAATTGATCCCTGTGAAAGACAAAATTCCCCAGCCTGCCTCAAGCAGTAAATTCAGCTCTAATCTTAGGATTTAAAACATTGACAAAAGGACAGAAACACCACTCTGCCTTTTCTCCAAAATGAAACCAGACCATCCTCACCGTTTCTGGAGAATGTTTGTGCAATCTGGTCTTAAAAAAATTACTGAAGGAGACTCCAACCTTGTTTTCATAAATCAGCTGGAAAAAAAAATCAAAAATAAAATATATAATTCTTTTCTTTGAGATTTTTTGGGAGGTTGGTTGTTTGTTTTCTGTTCATTTGTTCTTTAGTCCTGTGTGTAGAATTTTTTGCGTCAAATCTCCTGCATCTTCCTTATTTTGATTTAATGTCATCACTTTTTACCCTCGCTGTGATAGGAGCTAAGGGATTAAACCCTTCCTTCCTGGATGGATACTTCCAGTCTGATATTAATACACTGGATTCAGGAAATGCAAAAAAAAGAAAAAAAAATTAAATTATCTGCAATTCTGCAGACTTTTGTAAAGCTCACCCAATGGTAGAAGTTTTTCCTAGAGATGCTTCACACCTATTTATATCAAATAAAACCAGAGGAATGAGCTCCCTTTGCTTTTTGTCACATCAGCATTGCAGGGTGACACTACTTTGGCAAAAAAAAAAAAAAAGTTTCTTAGGAAAAATAAATCAGATTTGGCAACACTGAAATAAATTACGATTTTCTTGTTTTCAGCAAAAAAACCCCTCATTAAAGTCTGTGAGTAGAGTTGAAAAGCAAACCCAGGTTGCCTCAATAGTTTTAATTAAAACTGTTGAAAGATAGGGGGTTGTTTTCAAAATCAAGTTTTAATTTTGGGATTGGGCTTAAAAAATGATTAGTCTAAAAATGTAGAAATCCAAACCCTGAAGCAAAATTCATCATTTCTCTGCAAGAGAGGAGAGTCTGAACTGGCTTCCATCTCTCTTTTTCCAAATTATCAATAAATTAAGGAGGAGAAAATTAAGCCTCCGACACTCTGGGCAATTTTACAATTATTATTTTTATATAATTCACACTCCAAAAGCTGCGGGCTGCTCTTTTTCAAGGAAGACAAATCCCTGGCGTTAACCATGGTTGGCATCTTCTCCCTGATTCCAGAGGAAAGTGCTGTGCACTCACAGGTATTTGGATGGCTGTGAGGAATTCCAGGAGGAAATTAAAGGAAAAAAAAAAAAAAAAAAAGGAAAAAAAAAAAAAAAAAAAAAATGGAGGGAAGGAGAGCTGGGAAAACCCCGTGCTCTGTATCAAAAACAACACTCGTGTTTAATGTCTAAGGACATAAATTTTTTTATTATTATAACCAGTCCTCGTTAAATCCGTCAGCAAGCTCGGAGAACAAGGAAATTAATTACAGCCTCTGCCAACGTTTAAAGCCAAAGCCTGGAAAATTCATGGAGTGGTTTGGGGCTCCTTTCTTCCTTCTGCTCCACTGCTGAATCCACAGGGGGTTCCCAAATTCTGCTCAGGGCCGTGAGCAGGCAAAGTGCTTCCTAAGGGAAAGCAGGAGTTCCGGCAGGGAAAGGAGGAGCTGGTCAGAAAGGTGTGTTTTAGCAGGGTGCAGTCTTTCCATTGTCCTGGGATTTGGGATTTTCCCACATTTTCAGCAGTGACCCGCTAGATCAGCCCCAAACCTGGACTGCTAGAGTGAAAAAATTCGGAAATGGATGAAGCCAGTGTCTTGTTCGGCTGCGGCTCTTTTCTCCGCGTGCTTGTGTGTGTGTCTTCAATCCCATCTTTCTCCTGCTGCTGCAAAAACTGGGACAAGGCCTGGCACGTTGGGTTTATTTTGGCCAGGAAGGCTGGGGTCCATCTACAGGGAGGAAGGAACATCTCCCACCTGCTCATTCCCTCCTGAGCACAGATCCACAGCTCCCTGCTGCTTCACAGCTCCCGATCCCAAAGGACGCACAGAATCCTGGAATGGTTTGGTCTGGAAGGGACCTTAAACACCATCCAGTTCCATAGGAAGGGAACCTTCCCCTATCCCAGGTTTCACCTTTTCTCTAATTGAAGCTTACACGTTTATTATCCTGGTTTTGCTCTTCCCCTTCCTATTCCACGTGTTCCCAGATATTCTCATCTTTTGTACTTCAGTGTACATGTAATTTACATTACATTTCCTGTTGGAAAAACCCAGCTCTTCAGAGACGGCGTTACCCTGGTTTTTCTGAGTTTTTCATAGCTTTTTGAATTTTCATAAAATGGACTCAGATCTTTATTTACTGCACAATATTAAGAGCAGTTTTCTACCTTTTTCCCACAGATGTAACATAAAAAAATCCTTTGTTTTTCCTTCTCCGTCCTTTGCATATTTCTAACCTGAAAACAATTGTAACTGGCAGCTGGTTTGACCATTCGGCTGAGGGGTGAGAACTCCAAGAAGCCGATGTTCACCCAGACCCAAAAATGTATATAAAGTAAGAAATAAACAAGGAGCTTTCTCTCCGCCCCGTCTCAGCCTTGAGTCGGAACGCAGGAACCTCTGCCCTGCGAAACCTCTCTCTGTGTGACTGCTTTGCATGTCTCGGTGATAAGATGGGGCAACTGAGAGGTGTTTTTAAAAGATTTTATTCCATTATCAATCTTGTAGAAGGATGAGATATAAGAGACGTAAACCCCAACACCATTCTCTCAGAAGCACACCTATTTCTTTGTCACAATGTCTTATAAATGTTTTCCAGCTGCTGAGCTTTTGCCACACAACACTGCTAATACTTCTAGCACCAATCACCTGTTATTTTACCCCACGTGCTCTTGCTACAATGCACCTTTCACAGCTCTAATTCTCCAAAACACCTGCTCTGTTTGCAAGGCCGCGGTTTGGAGCTTGTTTGCAGTTCGGTTTCTCTCTCTCTGTCCCGTGGCCTTTCTCAGCCTGCACACCTTATCCCAGGGTTTGCACACAGATGTACAAGACTGTGTCAGCTTTCAGCCAGGCTTTGAGAATCCTCCACAAATCCATTTCGCACATTTTTCTCCGCTTTTCTCCTATTTTTTGCCCAGTTCTCATCAAGCACGATCCCAGTCAGAAGGAGTTATCAGAGAAGAGGATTTCCTGTGTGAGGAATCACTGCTGTGGCATCTGCAGGTTTGGGAGGCAGAGGGGAGCTCCTGCTCCTCCTTTGGGATGTGGACAAGAGCTCTGCACAGTTCTGATGTTACCCTGGTTTCTCTGAGTTTTTTAAAGCCTTTTGAATTTTCATAAAAATGGAGTCTTTTAGTTACTGTACAATATTAGAAGAAGTTCTACCTTTTTCCCACATACGTAACATAAACAAATCCTTTGTTTTTCATTCTCTGTCTTTTGCATGCATATTTCTAACCTGAAAACAATTGTAACTGACGGCTGGTCTGGCCAGTTGGCTTGAGAGGTGAAAACTCTTAAAGCCAATCTTCTGCTAGACCCACAATTGTATAAAAAGTAAGAAATAAAACAAAGAGGCTCTCTCTCCGCCTGGATTCAGCCTTGAGCCGGATCGGAGAAGGACCTCTGCCCTGCGAAACCTCTCTCTCCGTGTGACTGCTTTGTGTGTCTCAGTAACATTCTGATGTCCTGAACCCCTCCCAGCTCAGGGCTGGTGCTCTCCAGTTCCCAAAGGCTGCGAAGACGTTGAGGAAGAAAACGAGACCTAAAAAGCAAAGGAAGTGAAAACAAACCCCGTGGAGTACTAGCCCTACAAAGCACAGGGAGAAAGCCCTGTTTGGGAGGCGGGAAAGGAGAAACGGAGCAGGCAAAGGAAGGAGGGAAGGGTCCCCCTTCCATCCATCTGCTCTGTCTTTCATTGCACAGCTCGATTTGATTTATGGCTCTGCGAGGCACTAACTCGACACCTAAGAAACTCCGGGAAGAGCCACTCCCACCGGAGACAAATGGATTCAGTTTTCTCTGGCACAGCTGAGGATCATTCCCAGCCCAGCGTAGCTGCTCGAGAGCCGCCGGCTTTGGGGCTCAAATCCCGGCCGCGGGCTCGGATCCACATTTGCGCCTCCTCTCCATGTGACCACAGTTTGTTATCCCCCGCTCTGGTGGGTTAAACTTCCAGATGAAGACATCTGGATTTGGTTGTCTGGGTGAGCAGCAGCCTCTCAGCTCTCTGTGGGCACGGTGGGGATCCGAGGCTCCGTTCCTTTGCCACACAGAGTCATTCCGTGCTCTTTGAAAGACCTCAGGATGTCGAGAGCATCTACACAGGCTGGGAGATGTGACCGAGGACCTGCAGGAAACCCGTGTTCTTCTGCAGCATCAGCTGGAGAGCAAGTTACTCCAGGGCATCTCAGATGGTTCTCAACCTCTGTATTTCATGGAATCCTGGAATATCCTCATTTGGAAGGGGGCAAAATGATCATGGGGTCCAACTCCTGGCCCTGCACAGCCCCAACGATCCCACCCTGTGCCTGGGAGTGCTGTCCAAACCCTCATGGAACTCGGGCAGAAGATAAAATAAAAATATTTGCCAGGAGTTCAGATTTCTAAAAAAAAATTCTTAGGTTTCTGAAAGGTTTATCAATGAGTGTCTCAACAGAATTTTCTAAGAGCAGGTGTAATAATGATTCAGTGAATTCAGCGACTTAGATGTGAGGATCCGAGTGCTCAGACTATCACAAAACCTCTTCTGTGCGTCAGACCACACCACACACTCCCAACCTGAGCTCTGTTGTCTATCTAAGTCTGTTCTTTCCCCAAAATACTTCACCTAAACCTGAAAATAATCATTATGTCAGTGCTTGTATTCCGTGTTTTGCTGCCTGCCTTCGTCTCTTGCCCTAGGTAGATCAAACTCCTTTAATTGTTTTAGGGGACCGAGGTTTGGCGACATCAGAGGCAAAAATAACCTCGTCCCATCACCAGGTGGAGTTTGCCACTCCCGTGGGATGCTGTGAACCCTTTGAGTTGCCACGGAGGGGTGATGAACTGCTGGGGAAATGTGGATGAGGGCTTAGGAGCCGATGTTCAGGGAAAGCTGATGCTAAAGACTCAAGTGGTATCAGGTTACAGCAGCAGCATCAGCCTCCTGGAGGCTCCACACAGGGATTTTGGGAGAATTTTGTCCTTAGGGATGACCAGAGCTGCTGGAAGCGGCAGCACCTTCATTCAGGGAGCAGAACTCCTTCACTGGAGAGGAATGCCCTAGACCTGAGCGCACCCTGCCCACCTGGAGCTGCTCCCGCTGGGTTCTGCGCCACACCTGCCAGCCCCAGATGTTCCCAGAGGTGTAGATGTCCCAGACACACAGAGGGAACCCAAACGGCCCTGGAGACCCGAGATTTGGCCACGCAGCCAACCTTCAGTTTCTAATTAAAGCGTCTGGGTTTGTTTTCTCCCGCAGCAGGGAGGAGCCATCCATCTCCGCTGTCCGGAGCACTTTGAGTGCGTCAGCCCCTGCGGGTACCGGTTTCCCTCCCAGCACACGGACAGGGAACGAGGACACGATCCCATTCCCTAAACACAGACATCCCGTGCCGTGGAGGATGTCTGGGAATTCACACATGGCTGGCAGGTCCAGCTCAGGCGCCTCGGGAAGTCAAAATCCTCCTGCAGCGGCAGGCGGAGGCCAGATGAGTCTGGAAGGACTGAAGCACCTCAAGCTCATCCCTTGATTTAGGGAAGTGCGGGATTTTTGAGCCCATCCTGCTGAGGCTGAGCAGTTTCCCCCATCCCTGTGTTATTCCCTTTTCCCATCCAAGCCAGGGCAGCCTGGACACCTCACCCAGTCGAGGAGAACATCCAATTTCAGGGGCTTTTCTGAAAATTTCACCCCGAGCGCTGCAGCCTCCTTCACCAGCGTGGCCAGCGTCGGCATTCGGAGAGGGGTTTGCTCCTGCACCAAAAAAACCCATGGGCTGCCCACTAAAAATGCAAATACACAGCTGGGAGAGGCACTAAAATGCACCTAAAAATGTAAATACGGAGCAGGGAGAGGCACTAAAATAAAAAGCCTTCTGGTAGCCGTTTCATTTTTTAATTTTTTTTTTTTTTTTCTCTCCATTGCAAAGCTAAAATTTAGCCCTGTTTTTCGTATCAAGCCTGTTTGGGGGTTTTTGTTTTTTTTTTCTGCGTATTCCATCATGCAGCAGGTTATGTGCTTACAAGGAGTTCATGTTAAAATGCCATAAAAATGAAAAATTGACGTTGTCTTCGCAAAAAAGAAAAAAAAGAAGAAGAGAAAAAAAAGAGAACGAATATAAAGAATGATTTAGCAGAGGATAATTTGGCTTCTCCTTGAGGCCCGAGCTCTGCATTGATTTGTATTTGAATTTTGCACAGGAGTTATGCAACTCCCTGGACGGTGCTCAGAGCTTAAAGGATGAGGTGGTGACAAATGCAGGCAACGACACGGGAGGAAAAAACGGATTCTGCTACGTGAGCCATCAGGTTGTGCTGAGAGCAATCCGTTTTGGGAAGGACTGACGCAGACGGGAATGACCATCTCACACTCCGCCTCACGTCCCCGTGGAAGCGTGGCCCGCAGATTGCCCAGGAAAAGGAGGAGAAGGGAGAAATCCAAATTATTGCTGACGTCTCCTCCAAAAATGTGAGATGCCGGACTAATTGTGGCCAGATGTTGTAGTAGGGAATAAGAGGGAAAATCTGTTTTGTTCTCACTGAAGGTAGCAAAATGTTGAAGAGCTTCACATCAGCTGCAGCTGAGCGGGAAAACCAAGGTTTTTTTCCCCAGAAACTGTGGAATAACAAGAATGAACGCCTGGATTTTGGAAGCCCAGCCCTGCTAAAGGACTCAAGGCTCTTCACCTGAATAAATTAAATAATTATTAACTGGACTTTCCAGGAATCCTGAGATGAAAATTCACTCTTTTAGGCTGGAGGGTTAAGTTTTTGTTCTTTTTTACCTTTCTTTTGAAGCTGGTAACACTTTTTTCATGGAAATGAAGATTTATGTTTTTTTTAAAAAAATTGTTTATTGAGGAAAAAAATTTCATAGTTTAATTGTCTTGTAAGAGAAGGGTAATTATCAGTGAACACTTGGCAATAAAATATATCTGTGAATGATACCTGGCTTTCAAACAGCTTGTTCCCAACATCATTCAGGTTTGATCCCATTATCTTTCCATTTTTAAGCTCCTGCAGCACAAATGTTGTTATTTGAACCTTGTGTTTGAGGCAGCTCAGAGAGAAATTTTCCGTATTTCTGCCCCCGATATAAAATATCTTCACCACTCCGAGGTAGCCTCATCCGAATCCAAGGTATTCCCATGACTATTGACCAATATCCACCATTTAGGCTCCCGAATAAATCCCTTGCACCCCACCCAAATAACATCACCCTGTGGGTGTTATTTCTATGGCATTTATTTTTATCTCCCGTGTAGAATTCCCGCTTGAGATGGTCCAACGTTCGCTCCCCCAGGCTTCAGCCACGGGGTCATTTTACTCCTCCAAAACCACCGTCAGAGGAGGCTCGTTCCACAAATCCAGGCTTAATCTGGGCTTAACTCTGAGCACGTCCCAAATCCACGCCTGGTTTACGCCCCAGCAGAGGCTGGCGGCTGTGGTTTAGTCCTGACTTACACAGGTCTTGCCTTAGTGGACAAAGACGCCTCGGTGTAATTCCAGGGTTTTCTATTTCTGTCCGGACGTCCACAAGGAAGTTTTCCCACCGGTGGAATCCGTTCCCCCAGAGACTTCAGCTGGATTTATATCCCAGTTTTCGGAGCTCGGATGGTTCTCCAGAGTTAACGACGCAGGTCAAAGTGTAGGAGCGAAGCCTACCGAGGCTCAAGACCAAGGTTTGCAGGGACTGAGCCTAATCCGGGCTCCCGGCTGGGCGAAAGCCAAGTTTCACCTTAATCCAGCTTTATTCCAGTGCCCTTTCCACTCCTGCTGTGTTTTGATTATTGAGGGGAGGTTAATGAGGGTGAGAGAGATAAGAGTGACTCAAAAGGCGTTTAAGATAAGAAGGTTCAGGAGACCACGGACATCAAACTGATTTAGCATTCTGTTCCAGCTTTATCTCACCCAGCTTTTGCGGCGAAATTCCCTCTCAACAAAGTGCCATAAAGCAATTGGGATTTATGATCCTTTGGCAAAGTCAAGCGATCGTTTCCATAAAGTGCTGCAGACAGCCCGGCCAAAGAAACTTCTGGAGCCAATGTCCAGTGGCTTCCACGTTCCAGGGATGCTTTAAAGCCCAGCGGAGTTTGGAATCCTCCACAAACCCCAGGACTAAGCTGTGGTCATGGCAAAACCATCCCAAACACTTCAGGAGTCCCTCAGGCACCACAGGATGGATCAAATCCATCGTGAGCCACCGGCTGAGGGACGGGATTCTCTGCTCATCTCTGTTCTCCCACTGGCAGAGCTGCAGCCAGGGATTCCAAAATCAGAGGGTTGTGGAGCTGCTGGAGCAGAGGAGGCCATGGAGAAACTCTGAGGGTTGGAGCCCCTCTGGAGCCAGGCCGGGAGAGCTGGGAATGTTCCCCTGGAGAGGAGAAGGCTCCAGGGAGAGCTCCGAGCCCCTGGCAGGGCCTGAAGGGGCTCCAGGAGAGCTGGAGAGGGACTGGGGACAAGGGATGGAGGGACAGGACACAGGGAATGGCTCCCACTGCCAGAGGGCAGGGAGGGATGGGAGATTGGGAAGGGATTGCTCCCTCTGAGGGTGGTGAGGCCCTGGAATGGATTTCCAGAGAAGTTGTGGCTGCCCCTGGATCCCTGGAAGTGTTCAAGGCCAGGTGGGATGGGGTTCGGAGCACCTTGGGCTAGTGGAAGGTGTCCTTGCCCATGGCAGGGAGTTTGGAATGAGATAATCTTTAAGGTCAGAATCCAGAATTCCGTGTATTCAGGAGCAGGGATTGATGCCCTGCTCATCCTGATGCTCCAAGGTGGGGAGTAGTTCTCCATTCTGTTCTCCGAGGTCTCCCCAGAATCCCCACAGAGGACTTTGAATTTTCCTTTTTTCTTCCCAGGTTTGACCCCTGTGATTGCAAAATCAGGCCAGTAACAGAGCAGATGAAGGGAAAACCGGTGGTGCTGGGACATCCGTGGAAAAACATTTGTGGTGGATAAATTGGAGAAATTGTCGTTGGTGTCTCGAGATCGCTGACAAAGGTCATGGAAGTAGGAAAAAAAAAAGTCCCTTAAATGTGGAGTTGCAACTTCTGTGGGACAGCTGATACCATAGGAAATATTTGCCTGAGTCTGTTCAGAATCATGGAATGGTTTTGGATTGGGAAGGACCTTCAAGGACATCTCATTCCACCCCCTGCCGTGGCTGTCCCAGGGTGATCCAAGCTCTGACCTTGGACACTTCCAGGGATCCAGGGGCAGCCACAGCCGTTCTGGGCTCCCTGTGCCAGGGCATCACCACCCTCACAGAGAAAAATTCCTTCAATTCATCTAATTTAAACCTAATCCCTTTAAATTGATAGCAAATAGTTCATATTTGTGAGACTCTATCTACTTCCCAAACTTCCAGCCCCTCAAGAGTGAGAAAAAGGAGCTCTAAATTATTTCGTCGGAACCTCAGTCCCCAAGAAATCTGCCTAAATCTGCAGGAATCCTGAGGAGAAAGATCCATGATTTATCTGGAACATTCTTCACTTCAGTGACTCATCCCTGTCCTGAAAATCTCCTCAGAAAAAGAAAAAGTCACATCTTGCTCTCCGAATTTGCCGGAGTGCTGTTGTGAGGTGCTTTGGGCATTTCAGGGCCTTTTTCCTTTCCAAAGATTTCGTAAATGATAGGGAAAAAAATGTCAAAGCCCTCTTCGGCCCAAAATTTGCGGTGAGGTAAAAGTTCCCTCTTCTCGCTTATCAAGAAATGGTTTAATTGTGATAAAAGGTGCAGTACAGTAAATGGTAAGCTGAACAAAGCTCACCCAGCAGTTTTGCTGGTTTGGGTGTCTCACCCTCGGGAAGAGAATCCCAGTGTTGGAAGAGCTGAGGGAGAACCGCGCTGTGGGGCTTTTCCAGGGAAAACTTTTCCTGTCTGTGCTTCGACCTTTTTCCTCCTGGATTCTGTGGAAGAGAAGGATGGAAAGCAAACGCCAAGAGCTGTGGAGCTGTTTGGGAGGGCCATAAAATGTGCAACATTTTACGACGGGCCATAATTATTTTTATTTTTATATATATATTTTTTTCCCTGAGCATTATCTCCACTCCGGGTTATTTTATGGCTTTCCTTGTGCTTCTTATAGGGAAAGTTGGGCACTCGGATCAGCCAAGCCAGGGCACGTTAAAAAGCACTGCGGTACTTTGCCCACTGCTTTTAAAGCCAGGGAATCACCTGGCTGGCGACATTCCCAATTTTCCCTTAAAAAACAGAGGAATCCTTCTGCACGTTCTCCTCCTGTCCTGGGAATTCTAATTTTAAGATGTTCTCCCGTGGTGTTTTTTTGTGGGTTTTTTTTTTTTTTTTTTTTTTTTGGTGGTTTTTTTAAATTCCCTTTAGGAAGAATTTATTTCAAAAGTAGTTCAGTGAATTTTTATCTGGTTTTCCTTGTTAATTTTAAGGAGAGGTTGTGTTGGTTTACTGGAGATTTTAGGCATCTCCGCCTGGATTTGTAAAAGCTGAGTCCTGCTTAACCACCCAAAATTCCTACGTTAAACACCGGGAATTAAGAAATACATGGAAAACAGGAGCAATCAGGGGTGTGCAGCTTTCACTTCCTGAATTCTTTCCCAAATTTAGGAGCTGCAGAGGGCACCAGGTCCAACAGGGCACGTGAAAATCTAAAATCTTAAATCTTTGGGACCGTAAACCAACCTTTGGTCCCTTGGTCCTACTGAAATTGAGGAGAACTTGGACTCTTATTGCAAACAGAGAGTGGCAATCTCATGATTCACACCAAGGAAGAGACTCTCCAAGAGCATTTTTATTCCACGGTCCCCATTATATTAATTTATAATTAATGATGAAAAAATGGGTTTGTAGAAAATAAAATAAAATAAAAAAAATAGAACATCCCAAAAAAATCCCCCAATCCCGAACTAACAAAAACTCTAAACCTCCCTGATGACTTTCATCTGGGAAATTCTGAATCGGTGTGGTTGATATTTTCTGTTTGTGAGTCAATTTTTTTTTCCTTCCTACCCCTTGTTCACCTCTTGGCTTTGTGAGGCTGAAGAATTTGATGACGAAGTTACGGAGAAAACCATGCATGGAAGAAACGGGGAATTGCAGCAAAATGATCCCATCCCTCTGAAATGTCCGAGTTCTGTCCAAAGTGACTGCGAAGCGGATAAAGTCTTGTCCCTTTGGAAAAAAGAAGTCAAGGGATAAACGCTCCAAGATATTTGAAAACACCTCTTGAATTGCCATTCAGGCACTGGATTACGGCGAGGATTTTGGTACTGAAAAAAGCCAAATAATCAGCTGAAAATCAAAATAAATAAAATACAAGTTGGCCGCTTTAATTCTGCCAAAATATGGGCTATGTAACCCCATTTGTGAGTGATTTGGCATTTCCATCTTACATTAATATTCTTTAAAAGAGCAGCTCAGTGGCTCTATTTTAAATCAAATATTTAATTTTAATGTAAATGAGAACAATCCGATTTTCAGATGATGACGCCCGGGATCAATGAAAAGGATCACAAAAAATTGTTGATGAGGATAAAAACTCCAGGGATTTTGCTCTCCAAGCCCATTCATGTCCCCAGGGAGCATCGGGTCCAGGTCCAGCTTCCACTCCCTTCCACAGGTTTAACTTCCAGGGAATTCCAAAATAATAGCGGATTGAGCCTTTCCTTAATCCCTACAGATATGCAAAAAATCTTTCACAGTCAAACCAGATTACTTCTAATTAGAGCCGACTTTTGTCTCCCTGTTTACTCTACTCAACAATCATTTCAAATGAATCACCATCAAAGTTCAAATGAAAAATTTTCTGCTGTTACCCACCAAAAACTGTACCTTTAAATTCATCGTAAATTTGTCTTTTCTCTTTAGATGTTTTTGCAAAGTTTCGTTGAAAATTCTGGAGGTTTTCAGCTTAAATCTGATCTTTTTTCAGGTCACAACGATGATCTAAATTTAGAAGTAATCTTAAGCATCTCCAGTTTGGATTTTTTTCCACAGTAGTTCCTCAGTCCAGTACTTAAACTGTAAATTCCCTCAAAATCCCAGCAAAACCAGACAACAGCTCATTTTTCCTTTGGAATATGAAGGCAATCCATCTTTTGCAAACCCTTAAATGCCGAATTTCAGCTGCTCCTTGGCTTCTCTTAGATTTTTCTGTGTGTGGCCGCTTCCATATTTACAACCAGATTTACAAGGTGAAGTGGAGGCTGTGGAATGAATGGTCTCAATTACTGCAAAGCTCTGTGAAAAAAACACAAAAAGGTCCCCCACAAAGTCATAAAAATGATGCATCTGCCAGGGATATTCCAGGGCCTTTTCCATCCAGGCAAACGGAGGTTTTGCCCAGCAATAATTCCTGCAAACCTCGCTCATAAATACGCACTAATCAGCGTTGAGAGTTGCTCGAGTGGATCATAATTTTCCAGCTGAACTTGCCTTTGTTGACACTGTTTTAGCTTGGATGCCTGAACGCTGAATTATTTCTAGGGATGCAAAGGAATTGCCTCCCAGGGAAAGATAATTCCTGGGATTAGAGCGCTTTGGAGACAAAGACAGACTTCAGGTGAGCTGGCATCTGAATTCCTCCTGGTGCAGACTCAGTAGATTTGGATAAAATTCCCTGGGGAGGGATAAGATAAATCAGGTTAAAAAAAAAAAAAAAAATAAAGAATTGCCTTGTGCCAAACCCATCTGGTGGATCCAGAGGAGATGAAAATAATTGAGTAAGAATAATTCCCAGCTGAAAGGAGGATACAGATAATTAATAACAGAGATACTGCCTCGATTAGTAATCCTGCTTATCGTGTTCACAGAGCAAGGAGCCAACCACAATCATCCTTCCCAGTCTGGCGTTAGCGCTGAAAGTTCAGGCGTGGAGGACTAAAGACATGAAAAGAGAGCTTTATCTTGCCTAACTTTATCAAAATTTTATTGTATTCCATAGGATATTGGCCTATAATTCACCTGTAATCACTAGAGAGAGATAGGCTCCTGGAAGGCATGGAGAAAAGGGAAGGAAACATTGGGAAAGAACTCAGCAGCAGAAAAGACAGGTGTTTTTTTTTAAAAAGAAATAATAATTTTCTTTTCCTATATCAATGATCCATTTTTAAGTGACAGAAATCTATTACGCCTTACACAGTCAAATCTGTTGCTGGAAGCAGTTTGGATATGGAAAAGATGGCCAGGAATATTAAACCCCATTTTGGGATGTATTTAACTTGTTTAAGACAGAAAGCTAAGGGGGAAAAAAACCAAAAGAAAACAAAAGAAAACACAAAACAAAAACAAAACAAAAAACCACCCCCAAACAACAACAAAAAATCCCCAACCAACCAAACAATAAAACCCAACCAAAACAAAAACAAAAAACCCCCAGGAGGTGAGGGCAAAAATAAATTCTAAATTTGTTAAAAGACAATTATTTTCTCTAGGAAATTGATGTTTGGGTCCTTTTAAAAAAAAAAAAAAAAAAATTGTTTCAATGGAATTCACTGGATTTAAAGTACAGAAAAGGACAGAACAGAATGGATTCCACCTTGCTGAGGAGCCCTCACAATTATAAATACAGATGTACGTTGGTTTATTTAAAAGAAAAATCATATTTTAGAAGCTACCACAGGGTAAAAAATCGTCTCATTCCATGGGCAGGGGCGGCTTCCACTATCCCAGGCTCCTCCAGCCTGGCCTTGGACACTTCCAGGGATCCAGGGGCAGCCACAGCTTCTCTGGGCACCCTGTGCCAGGGGCTGGCCACCCTCACAGGGAACTGATTCCTTGGGAAGGCTGAGCTGGAACAGAGACTGGACAGAGCTGGAGAATAAAGCAGAGATTTATTGAAAGGCCTTTAAGGATCCACCTTGGGCAGGACAAGAGCCTGGACAGGGACACACCCAAGGTGGAACCAAAATGGGCACAAAATGGACACAAAATGGGCACAAAATGGGCACAAAATGGGCACAAAATGGACAAACATGGACACAAAATGGACAAAAAATGGACACAAAATGGACACAAAATAGACACAAAATGGACACAAAATGGTCACAAAATGGACACAAAATGGTAACAAAATGGACACAAAATGGGCACAAAATGGACACAAAATGGACACAAAATGGACACAAAATGGACAAAGGGTCACGAGGTCTCACACTTTGATCAGTTTTGGACCATTTGCACATTGGGGTTGAATTGTCCAATTCCAGCTCCAGGTTCTCCAGTCCCATCCTTCTTGTTTTCTCCCTCCAGCCACCGTTGTTTGTGCTTTGGGGCTGAGCACTTGTCCCAGTTGTCCTTGGTGTGCAGCAGGAGCAGGATTTGTTTTGTGTGGCTGCTGTGTGCAGAGAGCTGAGTGAGCCTGGCTGTGAGCTCAGAGCTGCACCCTGGGCACCACGGAACGGGAAACACAGGGAAGATAAAACTTCAGGCATAACTTCCTTCCCAATATCCCATTTAAATCTACTCTCTTCCACCATAAAGCCATTCCCCTGTGTCCTGTCCCTCCAGGTCTCTGTGAATTGTCTCTCTCCATCTTCACTGTAGGTTCCCTTCAGCTACTGGAAGGCAAAAACTAGGGGCGAAAGTCTCAGCTCCCTGAAATGATCTTGAAATACATGGAATTATCTTTTGAAAGTTTCTGCCATTACCCAGAACTCCTCCACTTGGATTAACTACGAATTAAAGACATTCTTTTAGGTTTAGAGGCATGAATTAAGTGAGACGAATCCAGAGTGTGTTTATGGTTTATCTTTTTTGGGATTTTTTTTGTGCAATAAATTGTCAGGTGTAGTCCAGGGCCTTAAGAATTAAAATCCTGACCTAATTTAAAGAACATCATTGGGACCATGTGTGGCTTTTTCCACACTTGCTCTGAGTTCCGACATTTGCTGTGCCCGAGGGTGCCACAACAAACGTGGGCAGAGTGAAAAGGGCCCATAAAATACGAATTCAGGCTGCCGTGACAAAAATCTAAATGTCAGGAATCAGGCATTATGGAAGTCAGGAAAAACCGGGATGAGTCAATCTCCGAGGTGAAAGAATTCGGCCAGATTAATCAATGGAGTCCGCAGAGACCGGAATGCTCAGATTATTCCTATAACATAAAACCAGACGTGAAAGAGAAAAAAACACGGGAACATTTATTGTGACTCAAAGAAAAAGGTTAAAAATGAGCCATAAGGAAATTATGACATTGTCTGCATTGCCAAACCTGGAAATTTTATTGCGAGTCTTAAACTTCTCAGTATCTGGATTTTAAGGGTTTACATCTTGGTGATTCTATGGAACTTGTGATCCTTCCTGGATAATTTTGTAAGAAAAAAAACAAAGGCAAATGTTTCACAAAAGCGGTGACCCCCCCAAAAAAAGAAAAAAAAAAGAAAAAAAAATAAAAAGAAAAAGTGTTGTTAAATAAAAATAAATGTGACCATCCAGGAGGAAATTCTGACATTTCAAAATAGGCTTTCATGTGGAAATAAGGCCAAAATCAGGAGACCTCTCACAGAATATGAAGTTCTGGGGGTAAAAACTGTCTTTCAGAAGTGGAAAATGTTTAATGTTGAGGCAATTTTAAAGACAGGTAGGACTTAACCCTCACTAGAAACAGCAGCTTGGAGCTGCTCTCATAGGAGATAGTCCCTTTAGGTGTCGGTTTCCTTAATTCTCCCTGTTTTTCCATGAAATAGCTCCGAATGTCTCCCGAAATGCCAAGAGGATCAGCAATGTGTGGGGCGGGCTGGTGTCACCAGAGCTGCGGCCCCACAGCTCTGCACCTGGCAGGTGGCCCTGCTCCAACTGATGACAGGGAAAACAACTCCCACGTCCCAAGTGTAGAATTCCAGAATGGTTTGGGGTTGGAGAAAACCTTAAAGCCCATCCTGTTCCACCCCTCCCATGGGCAGGTCACTTCCACTATCCCAGGCTGCTCCAACCTGGCCTTGGACACTTCCAGGGATCCAGGGGCAGCCACAGCAAATCTGGGAATTCCAGCCCGGCCCCTCCCCACCCTCCCAGCCAGGAATCCCAATTCCCAATCTCCCACCCATCCCTGCCCTCTGGCAGTGGGAGCCATTCCCTGTGTCCTGTCCCTCCATCCCTTGTCCCCAGTCCCTCTCCAGCTCTCCTGGAGCCCATTCCAGCCCTGGAAGTGTCTCCGAGCTCTCCCTGGAGCCTTCTCCTCTCCAGGGGAACATTCCCAGCTCTCCCAGCCTGGCTCCAGAGGGGCTCCAACCCTTGGAACAGCTCCATGACCTCCTCTGGACTCGCTCCAAGATTTCCAAGTCCTTCTGATGTCAGACTCCAGACCTGAACGAGTCCCTCCAGGTGGGATCTCACAAGGGAGGAGTCGAGGGGGGCATTCGCCTCCACACACAGAGGTGATATCTCAGGAAGGCCAGGCTGCACCAACAGCATTGCAGCTACCTGAAGACCAAGTATAAAAACCAATTGGCCATTTTTTCATGGGAATCTGAGGGTTCTTCACGGATTCCAAGGAATACAGGACCGTCACTGGCTATAGGGATTGAGGAGACTACTTTCTCCTGCCTGTAGATGGGGAAAATTTATCAACATTGTGACGTAAAAGACTCTTGTTTGGGCAATCCAGTATTAGACAGCATTCCAGAAGGAATCTGAGGCTGGGGCCTGACACCTACAACCACCAGAGAATTTTCAGACAATCCATCTGTTTCTGTATGGATTCAGCGCAGGCATTTCCATTTTTATCTGGAATAAATCTCACTCCGAGTCCAGGTGATGGTTGCACGCGGGAGATCTGAGTCACGTCTTGGCTCGCTGCGCTCTGAGGTCAGAAACAAAAGCAGAGTTGCCCTAGGAGGAGGAAACCTCTGATACATTGGGATAAAATCCATCCACATTATCCTTGGTTTGTGGGCTTTGAGAGCTCAGGTTAAGCCCTTCAACTTTTGGGATTTCACTGGAAAATAGGGATTGAGAACTCAGTTCCTCCAGAGTCCCTCTGCAGTAGGATTAATGAGCTGAATTTACAGAGAGGACAATGGGGAATGGCTTCAAAGGGAGACAGAGTGGATTTAGAGAGAATTTAGATGGGATATTGGGAAGGAATTCCTCCCTGTGAGGGTGGGGAGGCCCTGGCACAGGGTGCCCAGAGAAGCTGTGGCGGTCCTGGATCCCTGGAATTGTCCAAGGCCAGGTTGGACGAGGCTTGGAGCAGCCTGGGATAATGGAAAATGTTCCTGCCCATGGCAGGGGGTGGAACAGGATGATCTTGGAGGTCCCTTCCCAACCCAAACCATTCCATGATTCCTTTTCACAAACTTCCCCAAGCACCCCGCTCCCTCCAGCCACACCAAGACGCTTTTTTCAAACCCTTCCGTGCATTCCCTGGGAAAGTCAACCAGATCCTTGTGAAAAAGAGCAGGATTTTTCCCAGCTGTTTATCCATGAGGGCAGCACAGCACCTGATGGGGACGGGCTGACTCCGGGTACCCTGATGGAGCCTGGCTCTCTGTGTTCCCAGCAGCATGAAATAACTCCAGGGAGGCATTGGGAATGCACTTCCCAGATAAAAGTGATTTTTCCAGAGCCGCGTCTGCTTCCCTCGCACAGCCTGACTCCAAACACCCAGGCACGGATGGCTGGCAAGGCTCAGCTGTGACCAGCAGAGAGCTCTGGAAATCCTTGGCACTGGTGTAAATTTGGGGACGTTTGGAACAGGAACTGCTCAGTCAAGGCCTGTACACCTTGACTGAGGCCACCAAAGTCTGTAGATGTAATCAGGGAGGACTTTTTCAGGAGATCTGTTTGATTTGAGTCAAAGCAGTTTCTCTGCGCCCTCTCCTCGTGCTCTCAGCTCAATGTCAGCCTGATTAATATTGTCACCGGAGGAGATGAGTTCAGGGAAAGCGTTTTCCTCTTGGCCTGACGAGGGGCTGTGGCTTTTCCTCCTCAGTTTGTGTGGAAGTTTGGGCTGTCCCTGACAGCACCCAGCTGGCCACACCGTGTGACGTTGCTTCCCTTCTTGGTGAGTGACTCCAAGGGGTGGAATCAGGGCCTTGGAACATGTGCCACGGACTTATTTTAGCCGGGATGAGATCAGAGTAGTTCCCTCAGAAAAGCCGGAGGAGCAGAGCGTGGCTGTGGTGTAACACAGTCCCTCTATATCAGCTTGAAGGATCCCAAATCCCTTGTGCCATGTGCCACCATCAAAATGGAAAATTGGCCTCCCTGCCCTTGGCAGAACAACATTTTCCCAGGTGGATTCCCATCTCACTTCCCAGCAACTTGCTTGCTGCATCCAGCCGTCCCAGCTTGCCTGCCTTCCTCACCCACCTCCATCATCACCATCCTCGTGCCCGGTCCTTGGTTTGCTTGGGTTGTTTCACACCAGATAAATCCCTCAGGAGGAATGGTGTGTGCTTGGCTCATCCATGTGCTGCTCTCTGGAGCCCTTCAGGACACAGATGGAATTCTGAGGGTTTGACACCAGCCTTGGAGAGCGGCAGATGGAATCCGGAGAGGATCAGGGACACCCTCGGCAGGGAGCTGAGTGGTGCTGTTGGTATTCCTGAAGGACAGGATGTCCTCCATGCCATGGGAATCCCATGGGGTTTAACTGACGCCTTGGGAAGGCTGAGCTGGAACAGAGCTGGAGAATAAAGCAGAGATTTATTGAAAGGCCTTTAAGGATCCAGCTTGGGCAGGACAAGAGCCTGGGCAGGGACACACCCAAGGTGGAACAAAAAATGGACCCAAAATGGACACAAAATGGGCACAAAATGGACAAACGGTCACGAGGTCTCACACTTTGATCAGTTTTGGACCATTTGCACATTGGGGTTGAATTGTCCAATCCCAGCTCCAGGTTCTCCAGTCCCATCCTTCTTGTTTTCTCCCTCCAGCCACCGCTGTTTGTGCTTTTGGGCTGAGCACTTGTCCCAGGTGTCCTTGGTGTGCAGCAGGAGCAGGATTTGTTTTGTGTGGCTGCTGTGTGCAGAGAGCTGAGTGAGCCTGGCTGTGAGCTCAGAGCTGCACCCTGGGCACCACGGAATGGGAAACACAGGGAAGATGAAACTTCAGGCATCATAACAAGACCAAGAGCAAGGTGTGTTACTGGGTCGGGATAACCCCGGGATCAATCCAGGCCAGGAATGAGGGGATGGAGAGCAGCCCTGGGAGAAGGACCTGGGGGTGCTGCTGGCTCAGAGCTGCACATTCCCTGACCACGTGCACTGGGACCAGAAATCCAATCATATCCTGGGCTGATCCCACAGCCCGGGCAGCAGGGGAGGGGGAATTCTGCCCCTCTGCCCCACCTGCAGAGCTGCCCCAGCCCTGGATCCAGCACAGGAAGGAGCTGGAGCTGCTGGAGAGATCCAGAGGAGGCTCCAGCATGATCCCAGGGATGGAGCAGCTCTGCTGGGAGGAAAGGCTGGGGGAGCTGGGAATGTTTGACCTGGAGAAGACAAGCCTTGGGATGACCTCATTGTGACCTTCCAGGACCTGAAGGAGCTGCAGGAAACATGGAGAGAAAATTTCCAAGGGATGGAGGGACAAGGCAAGGGGGAATGGCTTCCCACTGCCAGAGGGCAGGGACGGGTGGGATGTTGGGAAGGAATATCCCTCGGAGCGTGGGCAGGCCCTGGCACAGATTCCCAGAGAAGCTGTGGATCCCTGGATCCCTGGAAGTGTCCAAGGCCACGTGGGACACTGGGGCTTGGATCACCCTGGGACAGTGGAAGATGTCTCTGCCCACGGCAGGGGTGGAATGAGATGATCCTGAAGGTCCTTTCCAACCATTCCAAGGTTCCCTGGTCCTGTGATTTCAGATGAGATTTGATACCTGTCCCAGACAGTGGATTTGGATGCCATTCCCAAACCCAGTGCAGTTCACCGCTTTAATTTACATTCCTGGGAGAAACTCCTGGCGAGGCAGCTCGCTGTCACAGGAAGAGTGATCTGCAACCAGCAATTCACTCTGAGAGGAAAATGAGAATCTTAACCGATGGAATTTTCCACGGACCCATCTCTCCGTGCAGAGAAAAACGCCAGCATCACAAAATGGCACGTCAAGGCTTCCCAGCTAATTGGCAGCAGCTTGTCCAAATGTGGTTCAAACTGTCCTTTTTGCCCGTCAATCACTTGTGGAATTGGCTTCGGAGCAAATTCCATTTGTCCCCCCTCGTGTCATCCCTGGCATCTCAGACTTCCAGCCCTCTGTGCCGTGGTTTCCCACTCTCCCATCCCATCTAATTTAAGAGTAGCCCTGCTTTAAGCCCTGATCCCTCCATCAAGTCCTCCCGCATACTTTGTTAATTAGGGATAGATTTGGGAACGTTGCATAAAGGAAAAGTCATGCTTAAAAATTGTATTTAATTGATGTCTGAGGGAAGAAATTCCTTGGGATGAAGCCTGTTTTATTCTGTGAGGGCACCACCATCATTGCAAAGCCTGTAGCCTCACGTAACATCAACAGCAAAACATTTTTCTTCCATTCCAGACCCTGGAAAACGCCACTCCAAAGGATTTATATCCATTAGCCAAGGATGTACAGCATGTTCTCTGCTGGGTGGTTTGGGGATAGTTTTAAATTTCTCATTCTTGTGGGTCAATTTTTCTTGAAATTCAGTTCTGCAGCCCAATAAATCTCATTATTTCATAAGGTTTATCCCAAACCCACTCAGCCCATACTCCTCTCATTACATTCCTCCCTTTCACATTCCCATCCCTCCGTGCAGTTTTAAACACTGGATGGGTTTCTTCAGCATCACGAGCTCATTCCAAGATATTTTCTGTCCCCTGCAAATCGGTAAACGACCCCCAGTTCTGCCAATCAGTGAAATTTGGGGTAAATTTAGCAGTTTATCGCCACTGAACCTCCGATAGTACCAGGAGTGAGCAGACAGGTGGTAGCATTGTTGGCTTTTTGCTTTAGGCTTTGGACCCTGCTGGGATTTTTTTTTTTTTTGTATTTTTGGCATTGTTTTGATCAAAACACCGAAGTCAGGTTGGTTCCAAACCCCTCCGGGAATGCCCGGATCTCCGTATGAGCTGTGCTTGGCTTATTAGTTCATGCCTCGTCCCAGTGAGGGCTCAGCCTTTCATCTCAGCTGCTCCACTTCCTCATTAGAGGGGGATTAATCAAATCCCATCAGCCAATGGAGCCGCACTGCTGGCCCTTGGAAGCGGGAACCCTTCCGAAGGAGGAATTTCAGGATCTGACTCCGAGTCAGAAGACGACTTCCTTGAGCAAAAAAAATTAGGCAGAGCCACGTGAAGCTTGGCGGATCCAAATCTCAGAGGTTGTGCAAAGCTGAAAAAAAAAAAAAAGAATGAGAGGAAAAATTGAAAAATAAAAATTGGCATTTGAGTATCTCGGTTTTCTCTGAGCTTCTGCCTTTGGGGAGCTCCCGGAAAAGGATTTATTTGCTTCGAGCTGCACTTCCCAAGTCACAGAGGGAACCTTCATTCCCAGAAGAATCCCTGCAAAATGGAGGATAATTATTCTTTCTCAATCATTTTGATGCAAAGGCTTTCAGGCTTTAAGTCTGAAGCTCTTATTTTGAGTTGAACCTGAATTTTGAGTGGGAAACCTGCGTTTCTCAGCTGTGACACTGAAAGGTCGCTGTTTTAAAGTTAAATGAGAAAATTTACGCTGTGACTCAAAACCAGTTTGAATTTTGCTCCATTTTCGTTGTCGGATTTAGCCAGATTTTAATTTGGTGACAATGCCGTTATCCAGGTCACCTCTTCCTTTGTGAAGACTGAGAAAAATTCAATGTAATTCTGAGCTGCTTGAAAAGGAAATCACTCATTGGAGTTAGACTGGAAAAGTCCTTTCTGATAAAATCAACACAGAAATCACACTGAACTTCCCATTTCTCTTGGGATCTGAAAAATCAGCACTCAACCACTGAATGCGACCTGAACCTGGGATTGCGCGGATCACTTCCTACCCTTACCAGAAGAGGGGAAAAAAGAAAAAGGAAGAAAAACAGGGATTGGGAAGAAGTATCGTTGTCATTTTCAGAGAGCCTCATGAGGCTCCATCAGCTTGCAGGGTTTTCCAAGGTTTTTCCGTAGCCCTTCTGGACCGGTTGGAGATGCCGAGGGCTGGGGACAGGTGAGATCCTGGGATTTTTCCCACCTCCTGGCTTGGGATGAGGTAACCCACCTCACTAAGAGCAACACCGCCCTTTCTAGGTGGCCTCCACCGAGCTGCAGCTCCCCTCACACCTCAGGCTGAGTTTTAGATCCCAGGATTTGAGCTGGGAGCTTGACTCATTCCTCCGAGCTGGAATCCACCACGGGGGTGGGAGAACAAGCCCCCATGGGTCTTGGAGCTGATGGTGAGGGAGCAGTGACCACCTCAGCTTGGGAGATCTCCTGGCTCCTCCTGTTTCTGCGCCACTCCCTCTCTCCCTGTGCCCCCTCACAGCTCCGGTTTTTCAGGAATCCTCCTTTGACAGAGACTCCTGCCTCCACCTCCCCAGGAATGTCACGGAGCCCTTCACGAGCGTCACTAACCCAGCCAGCCGGCCCTGAGGCCACCAGGTGACGTTCATGAGGCAGTGGGCTCCAAAATCCGCCCTTTTTCCCTCTTTTCCTGCCCTCCCTGCTCCTCTGGGCCCCTTTGCTGTTCCGAGCCCTCCCAAATCTGTGTCTCTTTCCCCGTATCCCTGGGCACAGCATCCGCACTCTCCCGCTCTCCTGTTTCACCCCCATCTCTCTGCTGGCTGCGGTTGTCCTCCAGCGGGTAGGAACAGGAGAGAGGCTGTGGCTTGGAATTCTTTGGCTCCTTTCTCCCACTGCCTGGACCCCTCCCTTGCCAGTGCTGGAAAACGACAGCCCCCGAGGTTGAGAGCACAAAAATCAGCCCCTCTGGAAGATCTCCCGTGGTGGTTTTACGTTTGCTGATTTCGTTTCTCAGCTATTTTGTGTGGTGGTTTGAGCGCCTACCAGAATCATTTATTCTTTTTCCTACTGCGAGATGTGGTTAGGAGAAAGGCAAAGCAGGCTCCAACCCGAAGGGTAGAAAGATGGATTTGTTAACACACTCTAAAGGAAAAGGACGAGGATTAAAATGAAACCTTCAAAACACTTCCTATTAGAGACTTCTACTAGGTTTCTGCCTTTCCCAAAACAATTCTGAGGTCCTCAGAGGGAACTGTTTTCTCTTTAACGAAAAACCAAGCTGAGTTAACCCACGACAACTCCTGAGAAAGAGGATCCCACACGCGGCCACAGCTCACAGTGAGTTTGTTATCCCTGGCCGGATTCATTTTGTGGCCACTCCCGTGGCTCCAGAAAGCCAAATTAATTTCTCATTGCCACGGCCGCTGTCTCAAACCGTGTCTTTGCTGATTATGAGTCTCAAACCCTTTCATTAAGGCAGGAAATAGGATGGGTTTGGGAGAGAGGGGGGAAGGAGTAGGAAAACAAACAAATATTGCAGCCTCTTGTGGGCTGGTGGAAAATGGTTCATTTGGCCGTACACGCACCTCACACCTCAGGTGCTTTATCCAGGATTTATTGATGAAAAAAAAAAAAAAGTCATGGAATCATAAAATGGTTTGGGTTGGAAGGGACCTGAAGGATCATCTCATTCCAAACTCCCTGTCACGGGCAGAGACTTCTTCCACTGTCCCAGAGTGTTCCCAGCCCTGTCCAACCTGGCCTTGGACTCTTCCAGGGATCCAGGGGCAGCCACAACTTCCATGGGAATTCCATTCCAGGTCCTCAGGACCCTCAGAGGTAACAATTCCTTCCCAATATCCCGCCCACCCCTGCCCTCTGGCAGTTTGAAGCCGATCCCCATGTCCTGTCCCTCCGTTCCTTAGAAATTGTCTCTCTTTATCTTTCCTGTTGACTCCTTCAGGTCCTGGAAAGCCCCAGCGAGGTCACCCCAAGGCGTCTCCTCTCCAGGCTGAACAATCCCAGCTCTCTCAGACCTTCCTCCCAGCAGAGCTGCTCCATCCCTCCGATCACCTTGGTGGCCCTCATGAGTGACTCCCCTCCAGGGTCCCTTCTCTGTCCATCAGGTGAAAATTCCACCCCTGACGTTGACACGGAGCTTACTCTCGGGTCGTGAACTGAATTAACAATAAAAAGTGAATTACTGAGGAATTCTTAACCCGCTGCCTGCCCCAGTCATTTTTTCTCACCTTGTGCTGATCAAAAGCTGCCCCAGAATTCCCCAGATTTCCCAGCTGCTTAGCAGGTGTCTGAGTTTATGGCATGGCAGAAACATCCAACCCCCACCCCCCTCCCCCCGACTCTCCAAGACTCATTTGGAATAATATGAAAATAATTTAATCAGCTTCAGCATGCCAGGAAAGCAATACCCTGTCCGAGGGTGAATTCCACCATTCCAGCTGTCGGGAGGCTCTGGATTTAAAATACAGTAAAACTTTTACAACCGAACCCCAGAGCCAAATTCCTCCCATCATTATTTTTTTTATTTTTTTTTTTTCCAAGGAAGCGACCAGTAGTGAAGTCTGAGGCAAGGATTTATTGGGAAAAGTATAAAAAAGATAAGTGCATTAATAAATCTCGTTCGTTTATTAGGTCAGGAATATTATGGACGCGATTCCCCAGAGGACCTGACATTAAGAATTTCAATTAAGAATTCCGTATCCTGAGGCTTTGGGACATCTCCTTTCCCAGCCCACATTCCCTGAGTCTGAACACCTGCAAGCTGCTCCCTGGAAAGCTGGGGCGGCCGATGTTCCTCTTGGTAGGAAAGGAGTCTTGGAATTAGGGAAAAAATGGTTCTGGAGGACTTTTCTTGAAGTCATGGCATTTTTGGGGACAGGTTATAGTAGCAATGACAAGGACCCCTGCTATTCCATGAGTAACATCCGAAAAACATTTGGAATTTCGAATTTTAGGGCGATTAAAGATATTGCGTGGAAAAAAGCTGACTGATTTCTCTAAGTGCTGTGTTTATTAAACTCACGTAAAGACCCGTGTTTTGGGAATAGTGAAGTGAAATTCCCTCACGGGCAGTTTTAGCTGGAATTCTGATCCTTGCCGTTGTTTTCCTCTAACTCTGATTGGTCGGTTCACATCTTGTTCCTGAAATGTGGTGGCCAACACTGAATTCACTGAAGCCTTCACCCCTGCCCTTGTTTTGTCCCCGGATAAAACCTTATTTAACCAGTGCACAGCAAGGTTTTAGGGGTTCTATTGATAATCTCTATAACTCTACATTCTTTAAAAATAATCTCATTTTTGGTAGTTTGATTATATTTATTTATATCTATCTGTACAAGCTTTTCCTTTGTGTTTAACCCGATCAGAAAAAGACATTTAGGGTATTTTTTGAGGGGGTATCTTCAGTCTATAAAATGTCTCGGAACTGATCCCACAGTTCCACGTCCTCAAAAATAATCCCATTCTCAAGTGATGACTCTGAACGCTGTGAGACGTGACCCTAACGAGCAAATCAATTAACTGTGTAATTATGCAAGTGGAAAACTCACGGAAAACTGGGATTGAAGCACCCGTGGAAGGGAAATCCTGTGTTTGTGTGCCTGTTAAACCAGATCTCCAGTTCAGTTCTGAATCCATGAGAGGAAAACTCCCCCATCCACGGCTAACCTGTGGATGTGTGGAAGAGGAGGGGAATAAATCCATGCACAGCACCAAGGAGAGGGGAAATATTAAATATTAACCACGTTAAATATTAAAATCCATTTCGCTCTTTTCCACCGAGGTAGGAATTTTCCCCGTATCCCTTTCCCACCACTTTATTATTTTATTTAACTTCCAGCACGCCTCACGGCGATTTTCTCACATTTCACAATCACCGATGATTCTCTCACAAATTAAAAAATAAAATCAAACAAAATCAGCTTCCAGTAAAGAAGGCTGAGATTTTTTTTTTTTTTTTTTTTTTTTTTCTTTTTCCCAGTGCAAACGTCAGAAATCCAAATTTTCGTATTTTGGAATTCTGACAGACAGAAGGGCTGGTGGGCCAGATCATCCCCCACGAGTCCCTGAAACCCTTGATTTTAAGTGTCTTCATGAAGTATGGAACACTCCCAACTGCAAATCAAGGGAAACCTCCTCAAACAAATAAATAATTTAGGATTAATCTCTTTTAGAGGGAAATTTATCTTATCCCAAGATGTTCATCCGAGACATTTGAGATGAAGCGCCTCTGAATGTGCCTTTTTTTCTCCCCAGTGCGCACGAGTAGCCCAGAGAAAGAAATTATTTTCTAGGCAGATAAAGTTGGAAGAAGATTAATAAGGTAAAAAAGCTCAAACCTTTGCCAAAGCAGGAACTCCAAGCTCAGCCTGGACACGGAAATAATTGGGTATTTTCACATTAATCTCAATCTATTTATCAGCTTCCCATTAGCAAAATCAGGATAATGTTCCCATCTCAGAGGGATTTTCCAAAGATGATTAACTCTGGAAAACCATTCAGGGATGTCAAAAAAAAAAAAAAAAAAAAAAAAAAAAATAAAAAAAAAAAAAGTAAAAAAAAAAAAAAAGAAAAGAAAAAAAAGGAAAAAAAGAGAAACAAACAAACAAACAAACAAAACCAAAACAAAACAACAAAAAAAAAAAAAGGAAGAAAAAAAAAGAAAAAAAAAAAAAAGGGAAAAAAAAAAAAAAGGGAAAAAAAAAAAAAAAAAAAAAAAAAAAAGAGAAAAGTCCAGAAGGAAATGGACTGTTCTGTCTTTAGAACAGCCTTTGAACTCTGGGGAGAAAATACTCCTGGAAGCAACTTTTGCACAACAAACTCTAATTTTATACGGAATCCTGTTGTTATCTGGGTATGGCTCTCACAATAGGAAGCTCCCATTTAAATATAGGAGGCTACTGGATCATTAAGCAGGAAGATAATGTGCAATAAAAGGGAGAAAGGTAAGGTTTCATCAGCTGTTTTTATTCTGGCTTATCTTAATTGCTGAGAAATTCACTTTGCACCTGGCAGTCCGCTGGGGTTTTACCACCTAGATCTGTGTGCGTGCGCTGGGCTGTGTGTGCAATGTGGAAAAAAACCACAAATTAGGCAAGAATAGAGAGCAAAAAATGTTCAGAATTCTTTCACCCTATGGATATTTTTTTCTTCTTTCTCAGGAATGGAATCTTGAATGTGTCCTGTTTTCCAAAATGAGGAAAACAAAGCAAAAATAAAGGTGAAGTCAACTATGGTTGGGCACCTCCAAAAGAAAAACTTCAAATTTGTTAGTAAAGGAGGCTTGAGGTATTTTAAAGTACTCAATTCTGAAAATACTTTTCATTTTCAGGGTGTAGATTTGTGATTCTGACTGTCTCATTTCATATAGACATCATATATATTATATGCATTACTATAGATGTGATGAATCCATGTTTTATAAAGGTGTACGTGCAATACATATTTATATATTTATATATTTATATGTATATAATATACGTATTGTACAATGTATAATCAATAAACTTAATGCTACTTAATATTAATGACATGAATGACTTATTAGTTATATTAATTATTTTAAATACTGTTTGTAAAGGAAGCTTGAGGTATTTTAAATTTCTCAATCACTTCTGAAAGTGTTTTTCGTTGTCAGGGTGGAGATTTGTGATTCTGACTGTCTCATTTAATATAGAGATAATATATATTATATACACATATATAATATGTAGTATATATTATATACATATATTATATATACATTATTACATCGGTGAAATATTATGTTTTATAAATTTGTATGTTCAATATGTATTTATATATTTATATGTATATAATATATATATTGTATGATGTATAATCAATATAGGTAATGTTATTTATATTGATTTTATTAATATTAGCATTATTTTAAATATATATATATATATAAAAATCTATATTTTATAAGTATGTGAAGCTTTTATATTTATATATTTAAATTTACTCTTAGCAAGTTCAGGCTCACATAATATGATACATATGATACATATATGACAATACATGTACAATATATGTACAGTAATCGGGAAAAGACATTTAGGGTATTTTTGGGGATAACTTCAATCTATAAAATGCCTTGGAACTACTCCAACAGTTCCACGTCCTCAAAGATAATCCCATTCTCGAGTGATGACTCCGAACACCGTGAGACGTGACCCGTGTCAATAATGCATTCATATATGACAATATGACACATCTAGAAGTCCTGGAATTCCTAAGCAAACGGGAATACCCCCCTCCCCAAATCCTAGGAATCAAGAGTCAGTAACCAGCCAGGGAATCAATAGCAAGTGCCCCTATTGCCATGGAAACCCAGCCGGCCCAAACACCGGGAGCCCGCGATTCCCGGAATTCTCACGTGCCAATACAATCACCGGGCCCGTCCAGCCGCGATATCCCTCTCCTGCCTCCCCACCTCGGCTGAGGTAATTCGGGCTGCAGGATTAATAACTGCATCCATCGAAATTCGGGGGCCGGAGGGCCACGGGAGCAGCCTGGGTGGGAACGGGGCGATTTCAGTTTGTTTTGTGCTGTTTCCAGGCTCGGCCCCGTTATTTGTCTGGCATTGCCTGGATGTTGCCATAGTGACCTTTGATAAATCCGTGTTATGGATGCTGTGAAATATAAAGCCACGGCGGCATTGCAGGGAGGGGAAGTCCCGCGGAATTGAGCAGGGGGCTGGGAGCTTCAAAGGAGTTTTGGTCAGATTTAGTGTTCTCATCCGTTCTAATAAATGCTTTGCTCTTAATTAAAAAAAAAAAAAAACCAAAAACCACAAACAACTGCGTGTCTGCTAGCCTGGAAATTCATTCTGCTTTGGAGGAGTTTCTATGGGAAAATTCATGTTGTCCAAAGCAGTTGGCTGGATTTGATCAGTCTGTATAATTTATATTTATTTAATGGGGGTTAAATTCTACCTTTGCCTCACCGTTACCATCTGCTCTAAACATTTCTTAAATCGGGAAAGAAAACAAGAGGCTTGGGTCATTCCTCATCTTGAAAGGCAAGGACTTCACTTTTTTATGGGTGGCCACCTAAAAATCGGAAGTTCAGTCCAAGCTGGGGAGGAGTGAATATTGGGAAAAGGGTTTTCACAAGCTCCTCAGGGAAGGGTCACACTTCCAAGGCTGCCAGAATTCCAGGAGCATTTGGATACACTCCCTTAGGAGGCACAGGGTGGAATTGTTCTGGAGTCTGTGCAGGGCCAGGAGAGGGGCTTGATGATCCTTGTGGGTCTCTTACAAATCAGGATATTCTGATTCCACGATTCCATGAACCAAGGGATTTAGGCACTTTGAGAGAGCTTATTCTACTCTTAGACCTTTAATCCAGGATACGACTCAACATTTAAATTTTAAATGGCAAACCCCAAACCAAGTGCATCTATAGCTGTTGCTGCCGTCAGGAATGAACACCCCATTTTATCCCTAAAAACTGGGGACATCCAACATTTCACAGCGTGACAAAGGGAGGACCCAGGTGCAGCTCTTGAGGAATCTCTGGGCCTCTGCTCCAAAGATTTAGAAGCCTGTGCTAATTCTGCTCCGTTCTTTAAGAAAAATCACTGAAGCACCTTTCCGATGAGCTTCTTTATTCCTCCTGGGAGCGCGGTTTATCCCAGCAATCATAAATCACCACCCAAAAATGGGGTGAACGCTCCACATGTCTTCACAGAGCTGCCAGCCAGAGCCGTGCTGATTAACTCCACTCGAGTGCTGAGGGGAGAATTAATCTCCCTCAACTGCAGCCATTTCAGATGTAAGCCCCTGCTTTAAGCCAGGTTTCCTGCTTTTATCAGGGAAAGGTCACTCGGGAGGGCACTCATCCCATCTATTTTGGGCAATTAGCTAAGGATGGATGAATCCCACAGAGGGGTCTGTGGCAACAGAGTAAATTTGGGGCGATGATCTCCCTCCCAAAGACCAGCAGCAGTGTCAAGTTCTCCTCATTATTTATATTATCAGCGAGGGCTCTGCAGATTTGCTGTCCTCTGCCTGGCTCTGCCTCCTCATCCAGTGACGGATTCAGCTGGGATCAGGTCCCACTGTTGTGTTTTGGGTGTTGTTGTGTGGTTTTTTTTTTTTTTTGTTTTTTTTTTTTTTTTTTTTAATGTGTTTTTTTGGTTTTGGGGGGGGGTTTGGTCTTTTGTTGTTGTTGTTGTTGTTTTTTTGTGGGTTTTTTTTTGTTTTTTTAATTATAGAATCAGAGTGATTTGGGACTTTTGAATACCATCAAGCCCAACCCTTCTGCCATAGACGGGGACATTTTTTGCAAGACCAAGTTGCTCAAAGCCTGATCTTGACACTTCCAGTGATGGGGCATCCACAACTTTTCTGGACAACCTCTTCCAGGGCCTCACCATCCTCATCACAAAAGGAATGTCTTTTCAACGTCTAATTTAAACCCAACGTCTCCCGGTTTATATCTTCCAACACTTGTCCTGTCAATACAGACCTTGGAAAAAAAGTCTTAGGATCATGGGATGGTCCTGTTGGGGAATTCCTTACTGGATGCCAGAAAAGGGGCTGAAAGCAGGAGTCACCTCATACAGCTCAAATGCACAAAATCTTCCCCTGTAAATGACAAATTACTCCTCCTCTGTCTCAAATCGGGTTTTACTGCTGTGCCGGTGGCAAAGCAGGGAGCTGAGGAAAATGGATCCAAGAGTGGCTGGAAGATCTCAGAGGAGGCTTGAGCAAAGCCTGGAGATCACACACTGCGATGGGAAACGAAGAAAATTCCCGCTGTTTACCAAAAAATCGAGATTAGGATTGGTCTGAGTCACTGGCTCCCAGGCCTTCCCCAGGACAAATTTTTCTCATGGTAGAGAGGTTTTTATACTTCCAAAAATGTTGTTTGGCTTGAGAAGAAAAGCTCCAGGGAGAACTCAGAGCCCCTTGCAGGGCGTAAAGGGGCTCCAAGAGAGCTGGAGAGGGACTGGGGACAAGGGCTGGAGAGAGAGGACACAGGGAATGGCTTTAAAGTGAAATAGAGGAGACTTAGAATGGGATATTGGGCAGGAATTGTTCCCTGTGAGGGTGGGCAGGGCCTGGCACAGGGTGCCCAGAGAAGCTGTGGCTGCCCCTGGATCCCTGGAAGTGTCCAAGGCCAGGTTTGGACGGGGCTTGGAGCAGCCTGGGATGGTAGAAGTTGTCCCAAGATGAATTTTAATGTCCCTTCCAACACAAACCATTCTATAATCCTACAACTTAATTCTGCCAGGCTGGAAAAAGCAACGACAACGGCACAACTCCCAACTCCTCAAAATCCTAAACTCTGAGCAGCAAAGGTAACAAGAACTGGAGATGACCAGCAAGGGAAATAATGGATTTCCCATTGGAAGAAGGGTTTCCATGGATACCAAATTCCATGACGGAGTGTCCAAGTGAAGCAGCAGACAAGAGCGAGGTGCAGCAAACCCTGGCTTTCTTTTTCCCATTTTGTGCCAACAGAGGGGATCAAATTAGATTTTTTATTTTTTTTATTTATTAATTATAGAATCACAGGGTGATTCGGGACTTTTGAGTACCGTCAAGCCCAACCCTTCTGCCATAGACGGGGACATTTTTTGCAAGACCACGTTGCTCACAACCTGATCTTAGACACTTCCAGCGTTTTGTTTTGGTTTGGTTTTGGTTTCCAACCTGTCCCACCAGGAACGAGGAGCAAGCCCTTGGCCTAGTCACCAGCAGGACACTAGGTGGCCCACAAGCCACGCACAGCCTGTCCCACGCACTCCCACTCCCACTCCCACGCCCAGGGAGCCGCGGCGGGACCCTCGGGAGAGGCTGGAGCGCACCGCAGTGGGAGCCCCGCGTGGTACTGCCAGGGATATTGCCTATTACACCATTTGTACATATTTAGGCTTAGCCACCCTAAGCTGATTGCAGGTACTTAAAATTGCTTTTGTGCCATGAACACTTAACGCTAAACCTCTTTTAATTTGCGCCGTGCTACTCAGAGAGATCATATCATTCTTCTGCTCCGCGCAAATTCCCAACCTGGCAATCCTAGCCTGCTCGGATACCTTTTTTTTTTCTTTTTTTTTAATAATAATTTAAAAAAAGAATTTAATAAGGATTTGAGTTTCTTTATTGAGCTTTTATTGTCCGGTCTTGTAATTGAATCACTCTGCTGTGACAGAGAGACTGAGGCTGTTATTAGCAAATTCTATAAACAATGGGCTTGATCCCTATATGAAAAAGCATTGTAGGGGGAGTAGTTAATCTGGGCTCAAAAAAAAAAAGAAAAAATGAAGTTCTGGGAGGGGAAGGAGGGGGAAATACAATTACAGATTCCAAATATTTAAAACTGTTTCTGCATTTTCCCATTCCAGCCCCCTCCTCCCTCCACTTCCCTTCTCCCACCACCTGGCTGCTCAAATCCCTTTTTGTTCTTTGTGCCCCGGGTCTCTGAGGCAGAACTCGCTTGCAACACGATCACCAGGGAGGAAATTTTGTCTCCAGAGCAAAGCCTCCTCTCTGAGAGGGCCGGGTTGGTGCTGCTTTTCTGGGCAGCTCTGGATTTTGGACGGCAAGCCAGCACGCATGGAAAGCTGGGATTCCGAGCGGATCCCAAGGAGGGGGAAGTTGTGTTCATCAGACATTTAATTTGGACATCTCCATTGAAATCAGCCATTCTGGGCCCCCTCGGTAGCCAGAAGGGTTCTAGTCAAAAATATTGGTGGCAGCGCATGCACTTCATCCCATTCCAAAGCAGAAAATTGGACAAACCTGTGGATATTCCCTACGGACAAATCTGTGGATGTTCCCTAATCGTGCTATGCTTGAGCACAACATCCCTGGGCTGTAAAAGATCCAAGGACCCGCTCTTTAGTCAGTGCATCATGGGTAGATACGCTTGAAATGAGCATGGAATTTCTACTGGCATCAAGTTTTCCGGCTGGAGCCTCGTCTCCTTGGGCATCTCTTTATTTATGCAAATAATAAACGAGGATTTCTATTGGAACAACAGCTCCATGCTCTGATATTCCAGGGTGTATTCAAGGTACACAGGGAGTCAGGCAAATCCCTGGCTGTAAAGTTGATTTCGCCAGCACTGGGAAAAGTCATTATTTCATTGTCTGAGCCCTCTGCTCAGTTCATAACTTCTCCAGGGCAAAGTCTGCCCCTTGCTTTGCTTTTCCACAGGTCACTCCAGGGCCTGGATCTTGTCTCTGGTCACGTAGCACCACAGCTGAACAGCAGACACTAATGATAATGAACAATTGATCATGTCTGTGGTGATAATGAGGTTAAAGAAGTGTTGATCAATACGTTATCACGAGAGTTCCAAATGTGAACTTTAACTCGCAGCCTGCAGAAATCAGTGGAGCTTTCCATGGCATTTAGACCAGCTTCCAATAACCTCGTTTAACCAAAACCAAGACCTTTCTCTCTTTTTTGAAGAGGTAAGGCTGATTGTTCAAATATTCAAGAGAGGAGAAGACTGTGTGAATAATAAGCATGAAAATAATTTTTTTAAAAAAAGAGGCAGAAATACGCAGATCTTAAGCTGGAAGACAACCAGTCATATTTTTGAAATAAATAGGAAGACCACCTTTGAGCAAGGCATGGAAGCTGGAACATCATCAAATTTGGGAAAGCTGGGGGATTGGGTGAGGGTTAAGAACCTGGGAACAAAATGACAGCTGGTTAAAAGGATTCATTCTAGGGACAGCAATGGAAAATCAGATTTGAAGGGGGTTTTTTGATGGAGAGTGGATCACATTCCTGTTTTATCTTGGTGCATCTCTTGTGATGCATCAAATATGAAGACAAAGGTGCCAAAGGGTATAAAAAGTCTCCGGTAGCTGTGACAGAAGCAAGGGGAGGAAAAGAAAGTTATTTCTATCTAATATTGACAAATCAAACAGCAATTGGGTTTAGCAATTTTAGCTTTATTTGAGTCCAATTCCCACTGTAAAAATGGGGTTGGTGGAGGAGATGCAGCTGCTCAGAGGATGGACAGTCACAAGCTGTACAAAGGGAAATTACAGCTGGATTAATGAAAAATATCCTCAAAACTGAGCTGGATGAGGACACAACCTGCATATAGAGAGCCGGGAAAATGAATGGGAAAAATTTAATAAGAGTGGGAAGCAAATCTGTGAATGCAGCCCTGAAACAAGAATGAGTGGAAGACTTTGCTGATAAAAGAGCTTTTTGCTCTGAATTCTGCTTGCATCTCAATATGCTGCTAAAGCCTGGATGGAGAGAAAAATTTGCATTTCCCACTAGGAGAAATGATCTGGTTTGTGAGTTCCATTCAAAATTTCGAACCCTAATACACAGGTTTGGGCAACATATAAATCTGAACACACGTGCCAGGCATTTTTCCTGCCTAATGTATTAAAAAAACCATATATATATATATCTATCTATATATCTATATATCTATATATAAAATAAAGCCAATTACATTACTGCGATGAAACTGAAAAGTTGATCTGGGGGTTTCTATGGTCACAGACCTGTTTATAGGTTTGGTGTTCCCCCAGCAGTTAAAGGGGAGCCTGGTGACCAGTAGGAAAGCAAGAGCTCATTCTCCACATTCCATTAGCTTCAGAATTCCACATTAAATGATGGCTTTAGTGCCGTGTGGTGAAGTCTGATACGAAGAAGGAAAGGGGGGAAAATTAACACATGCACACGCATGCACTTGTGCACAGGTTTATGTGTGAAATTTCTGTGTATCCACATATGTTTTGCACAATTAACCTGTCTGGTTTCCTTCAGGAAATAACAAACGCTGATGAAGTGAAGCAAGAATTTTGAAACCTTTGCACCATTAAGGTTTGCCTCAGTCTGGATTTGGGGTTGAGATTTTTTGTTTTAAATTGAGCTCCATGGACAGCCTTGCTGCAATTCTAATTTTCTGGAGTCAGCCTGGAAACCACAAAGTGGAATTCTTTCCAGGCACTGTGACTTCCAACACGTAACCTAAATAACAATGCTGTTTTTACCTAATGGTCTAAACATCTTAGGTATTAAATGAGGGATAAATTTGCCATGAGGTCAAGAGTTAAAAACTCTGAAATAAAAGAGCGTTGAGAACGTGCATGCGAAAGACAGCGGTAATAGGATTTCCATACATCAATTTTCTTTTCAGATTACAATTCCACCAGCAAAAATTCCCTGGATTTAAGTTAGGGCAGTTCCAAGTTTACCTTAAACCATAAACTTGAAAGGTTCTGGGGTTCATGTGCTCTGTCTTCACCTGGTTCTTCTGACTGAGCATGAAAAGCCAAATAGAACTTTCTCAGGCAGAACATGTCAGGCAAAAATTGTCCCCTCAGTATCAATACACCAAAAGTGTGAGGGTGGTTTTTAAAAAAAATCCAAAGTGAGTTTCCACACACTGAAAAAAAAAAAAATTGTAAAATATGTACTTTGCTTCAGAAAAGGAGTGAGAAAAATCTTTTTTTTGTTTTGAGAAAAAGACTTTTGTTTTGTTTTGTTTTGTTATAAAGAAGGTAGAAAGCTGCAAAGCTCTGGATGAAATAAAGAATCTCTAAAATTAAATAGAAATCTCGGGATACTTTCCTTTTGTGAGAATATGGACAATGACACCTCAAATTAAAAGGTGGCATCACCTGGTTCATGAGCATTTATGATATAAATGGATTCTTGTTCCCACAACTTTACTTTTCCCATGAGTTCTGCTTACACTAAAACTCTCTACTAAGGAAGTGCACCCTACAAACCTGTTCAAAATTAACTCCAGGGTTGTGTTTTTGGGGAGGCCTCAGACCTACACTCAGTCTAAGGTTTTAATCTAGATGTGAAGGCAAAAACACAGCTTTGAACAACCCTTATTCCATTTCCTAGCACCGACTTTCTCCACCCTTGAGCCATTCCACGTCAACTCTGAAGCCACTGCTGGATCCCAACATGCCTTGACTGGAAATCTCTTACAGTGAGGGCTGTTATGATAACCCAGAGTGATCCTGGCTGGAATATCTCCACGCTTCCCCAGTTTAAGCAATTTCAGGTTGATCTGATTAAGTTTGGCACACAAAGATGGGGACAGGCTGAGTCAGAATTTGGCTGGAAGGTGAAAACCTTTCCCTACCAGACCCAACCGCTGCCGCTCCGGGATGTGGTGCGGGTAATTCCGGAGGTGTTCTGCTTTTTCCAGAGCCTTCATTTTTCCCCTCAAATTCCCTGCTCTGGCCTGGACGCATCGGTGCTGAGGTCTCACATCTGGGAAGTCACTCAGCGTTGAGCAGCCCTGAAGCCCAGGCTGTGTGGTGGGAAGAAGGAATGAAGGATGGTTTCCAAAGGAGGTCAAAGGACCACAATCCATGCTCTCATCCGTTTTTCCACAGGACCAGCATTGACAATTCCTCTGCCTTCCCCTGCGATACAGCAACTGATCAAAGAAGGGAATATTGGAAGCAGAGCATTTGTTGGAATAAAGTATTTATTGGAAAAAAGGGTTTATCTCAGATTTATCTCACATTCTCAATTCACAATTCCACATGGAATTTGGAAACTGCTCCCTTCTCGTGTTCTTTAGTAAAGATTCCAATGAACTCTCACTGAGGTCTGACCAACTCTTCCATGAAGAGCACTTCAGGAGTTCCGCTGGAACTGGGAAGTTCATTCCAACGCCATTCCAAGAGTGGAAGTGAGGAAAAATGAGAAAAAATTGTTTAGAGCAAAAATGGTTGAAATTTTTGCCAAAGGTGCCAAAAAGTTGTCTCTCTTTGTCAGGGAAGACAAATCAATGTTTGCTGTTTTCTGAATCTCAGCATATTCTGACAAGAAATGTTTCTGCTTCAAAACACAAATTTCCTGTGATCCAAGAAAATGAAAGTTTGCCTCATGTGTTTTATATGAAATAATGAAACAAAAAATTAATCCTGCTTTGCCACTTCCTACAATATTCTGAATTCATTGTTGCTAATATCTTTAATTTCTTTTAGAAGAAAAAGGTGCCTTTCAGAGGAAACAAGCTATAGAAATATTTTCATGCAGAAATTGGTGGTGAAAGCTCAGTGAAGAAGAACCGTGGGAGCTACATTGATGGGAATTCGCTGACGGAGAGGAAATCTCAAGAGTTAAGTAGAAACATGAAGCTTCTATGGTTTGAAACAAAAAAAAATTCCAAAATTCTGGACAAGTGTGGCCTGCAGTCCCAGGAGTTATCCTTGGTACACAAAACTTTTCTTATCCATTCATGGAATAGTTTTTTGATATAAGAATTTTCTCTTTAAAGATGGAACTAATGGAGAGCAAAGAAAGTTCCGGTGAAAGCATCTGCACAAGGACAGGAAGAGGAAATGGAAAAATTCCTGAAATCGTGTGTGAAGGAAACACAAATTGATCAAATGGGTTTTGGATAGCAACTGTAGCCCAACATATCCCAAATATCTTCTGGGGGACAAAAAAAGGATCAGCCAGAAAAGATCTGAATTTGAAAGTTTTGGGTGTTTTCTGCCTGATCTATAAATCTGGCACGGCTGATAAACATTTCCATTTTCCAGTGAGGAGATGTTACCTGTCTAAGATTCACATATCTTGAGGAAATAATCTAAGCAGAAGCTGACTGGGATGAAAATCTGGGGTCTGACCAATCAGAGAAGAAAGTTTTGCATTTTTTTATAACTTTCCTAAGGAAGCAATCACAGGATATCAGCTCCGAAGACACTGGAAGAAAAACCTTTTATTGATGTTAAGAGCATTTCATCAATGCCATGGGATTTTCGTCAATCCAGGGTGTGATCTGGTCACATAGAGTTCCTGAAAAATCACTGGAGGCAAGCACATCTCCAAAGGATGATTCTTTTTAATGATATTAGATACCTACTGGAATCTGGGAAGAATCATCTTCCAGAGGTGTTTATTTATCCATGGGCAATCCAAAAAACTTGGCATGTTTTTTTTCCATATTTTGATGGACCAGCTTTCAAAAAAAAGGAGTAGAAGAAATGGTCATTGCAGGTTTCTGAATAAAGTTGCTAAAATAATTTGTTTGCAACTTCAATAGCAAACGTTAAGAAATTAACTCACTTGCCTTTGCCCAAACTCCAACTTTATTTTCCTGAGAAACATGAAATAAAGTAGATTTTTTTGGTCAGCTTGACTGAGTCTACCAGCACGTGCTCAGCCAAAATATTTCATAATTTAGTTTAAAAAACTTTCAATGTCTGCTTGCTAAAAAAAAAAAAAAAAAAAAATAAAAGGAAGTATTTTAAAACAAATCTTCTCTGACAGACACATTTAAGCCAAAATTTCAAGAAAAGCCCATCATGGATGTCTTGGAAGCTTTGGTAGCTCAACTGACAATAATTTTAGTGGTTGTAGAAATGCCTGGTTGAACATCTCCAGGCCGTGCTAAGCCTGGAGGTCAGAAAACAACCACGCCTTCCACGTTCAGGTGACAACATCCACGAGTCATGGAAAATACATGTGTAAATGGAGGACTGAAGAGGAGAACGTTCCGATCTCTCCCTGAGCCCCATGGCTCTCGTTGAGTTAAGAAGCTGAAGGACCAGAAGGAAAAATTTGGAGACCAGAAGGTCTGTGCTGGCTCTGTGGGATGTCCAGGGGAACAGAAGGGATGAGCCCGCTTCACTCACCAGGAGTGGAGGGAGGCTCAGGTCCCTTCCCAGCTGGAATGAAGAACTCCGGGAGCCGTGTTATTTGAGATGGGGAAGAGGAATGGCAGAGGTGGTGTCAAATCAGCTGGGGAGAGAGGAAACTCCAGCAGCACCACGGAAAAAAATCTAATCTGGGATATCTGAGAAGGCAATGTTTCATCTTCAACTCCCCTTTGCATTGTCACGATGAAACCAGGATATAAATCCATAAACGGCTGGAGCTCCCTGAGTGTTTGGGGATCCCTGTGTGGGTTTAATCTGAGTGGCACCGAAGAGCCACGACCTTTGAATTTGACTTGGCAGAGCCAGGAGGGCTATCAGTGTTCTGGGAAATCAGCTTGGACTCAATTGCAGCTCTAATCTATAAAACCCGTGCCTGACCCGTTTTATTGCACTGAGCTCAGCACCAGTCTGGGGCTCTGGTGGAAAACGCGTTGGAGCTCTCACGTAGCCCAAGGAGACATCTGGTTCAGCAGATTTCCTCCGTCATCTTGGGGATGAATTCCATCATAAAGAGCCTGGGAAGGAATTAGATTGGAATTAGGGTGGATTCTCACCTGACGCGATCCATTGAAGTGTTGGATGTCTATTCAAAACCAACCATCCGCTAGTCTCCAGACAATGGAAAGACTGGAATGCCCAGAGGAAGGTTCTTCCCACGTATTTTAGGTTCAGATTAATACTTTTTAGCTTTTTCCATTGAATATAGGTGATGCAGAGATCTCTGTTGACAAAACATCTAAATTTTATATTACTGTAGCTAGGTGAGATAATAAATCTATTTTAGGCCAACACAACCCTCTTTTTCTGAAACACTGAAAGTGTTTTTGGTCACGTTTTCAGGTGTTCCCGATCAAAAGCACTTTATATATAATTAAGATGAATAATCTTAATGAAGATAAATAATCTTATGTAATTTCAAGGGAATGGAGACTTCAGGTAAAATTCCACGTGTCACAACACAAACACTTAATGTATCCATGGTGATGACACTGCTGAGCAGAACTTACCAAATGCTTCTGTTGCTGTGGGAAGGAGGGACACACAGCTCCATGTGACTGCGGAATCACGTTTCTGGATGCTGGAGGCAATTAAATTCATCAGCCGTAGAGGTCTCAGTCCCCGTAACCACACGCTGACACATTTTCAACCGCCGGGTTTTACCGAGCCTTATCCCAAGAAATGACTAATTTTGAAAAGGTTTTCATTTTTGCCCCAAGGTACCAATGGTTTCCATTTATGCTCATTCATTGGGACTGGATGCAAACTCCCATGCTCATTTTATCACTGATTACTGCACAGACTTTGAGGGAAAGTCTGATCCGAATATGAGGGGAAACTTCTTTACTGGGAGGGCAACAGAGCACTGGGACAGGCTGGAACAGAGACGTTGTGGAGTCTCCTCTGGAGAGTCAAAATATAACTGGACACGATCCCGTGGAACCTGCTCCAGGTGAACTTGCTTTGGGATGAAGGTTGGCCTAGGTGTCTCCAAAGGTACCTTCCAATCCCAACCATGCCGGGATTGGGATTCTGGGGAAACAGCTGTAGTTTCTCTGACACTGCTGAGATTCAGTCAACAATGGACAGAATACACTGGAGAAGACATCAGAATTTTGGACATTCTCAAGGTGAACCCACATTCTCTGTAAAAATCTGGTTTATGGGTTAATTTAGTCACTTAGAAACAGCTCCCTCCAGTTTCATAGCAAATTTCTGTGATAGGAGATAACGTTCAGCAATCCTTTGGCTCTCAGACACAGATTATCCATGAAAGAGGTGCTCCCTGGATCTCAGGTAAATGCCATGTGATGTGGGCATCATCCAAACACACATTCAGTCCTGATCTGAGGCAGTGGAGGCTGCTCAGATCATGACTCATGAGTTAAAGGGAATATATTGGAACAGGGTGTCCAGAGAAGGTGTGGCTGCCCCTGGATCCCTGGAAGTGTCCAAGGCCAGGTTGGACTGGGCTTGGAGCAGCCTGGGATAATGGGAGGAGTCCCTGCCCATGGCAGGGGTGGCACTGGATCATCTTTAAGGTCCCTCCCAACCCAAACCACTCCTGATTCCGTTATGTGGTGCTGGGTAATGCTAATAAGTGAAGGATCCATCACCCCAATGTCATCTCAAGTCACCTCAGGTAAAATAGGAGACGAAATATTTTCTTCACCCCAAATGAAATGGAGATTTTGGGCTGAATTCCTTTGCTCGAAGTTGGGAGTCTACTCCTCCTCGTAAAACCTTCCAGTGTCTGTCTTTAAATCTCAAAGTCCCTTTCAAATCTTCTAAGGAATGAATGTTTTAAGGTACTTTGCAATATTTGCCAGCCCTGTGTGTCTTTCCCTTCCCACATGACACTCAGCACCTGTGTGGGGGTAACTGGATGGAGCCTCTGAGGCAGGAATTGTCTTGCAGAGCGAGATGCCCACATTTATTTGTGTCCCCAGTGTGGAGTTGGGGGGCTAAGCTGTCCTCCAAAGGACAAAGACAGTCAAGAGAGACGTCAAAGTGTGCTTGGCTGGGACAGATCTTCTCCAAGACCCTCTCTTACCAGCATTCCTCTCCATTGTCCATGTTCCCAGACTAGGGCTGGCTCCTCTTCCTCCTTCGTCTTGCCAAATCCTTGGAAAATTCACCTACAACATGTGAAGGGCAATTTTCTCTCCCTGTTGATGAGACCAGTGCAGACCTGTCAGCCTAAGGACTCGCTTCCAGGGTGTCTGTCCTTCCCACATCTCCCGAGCACCCATTCCCAGCATTGTTCCCTAATTGTGTGCAGATTTCTGACCAATAGCCCCCCTCTCTTCCACTCCTCTTCCTCAGCTCATAATTGATCAGACGCTGAACAGCTGCTGGCTATTTTCTCTTCCCGAGAAACGCGCAGTAATTGTATGTACGGGCTCCAAATCCCCAAACATTTGGAAAGGAGAAGGGCTTGAACGGGAGCCAGTTCTTTTTTCAGTGCCGGTACCAGCAGCAGTGGCAGGCATTTAAATCAGATCGGGAGGGGTAGTGAGGCTGGGGTGCTCTGGGGTTGTCAGGTTTGCTGAGATTCACTCGGAGAGGGAAGGAAAAGAAGGGGGGGGAAAGCTCAAGAGAGAAAAAACCGAACCCAGCAATCAACAAACCAGGGCAGCTCTCACAGCTGGAGCCTGTCCCTGCTCCAGAGCACTGAGATGACTCCCTAAACCAAAGGGCATTGTTTGCATCCATGCTCGCCCACGTTTCCCAAAGTGTGGACTGCTCCATGCCAAACAGGCCAGCATGACCCTGGTTTGACGTGGGGGCGATCCATTGGGGGCATTGCCATCTTCAGGTCCGGTTCTAACCCCTTTGGAGAGGGGGAGGCCTCGGCAGAGGCAGCTCTCACATGCGTTGGAGGTGTTTCTCCTGCTCTTTTTGCTGTGTGGAAAGCGAAAGCCAACACCTTCCTCGTGAGGATATCTCAGCTGTGGGACAGGAGCTGAAAGGATGAATTCAAGTGACACACGTGTGACAAAGAAAACTGAGAATGTCAAATGAGCAAAAACTGCACCTCAGAAATATCCCTGAGTTGTCTTACAAGGGTTTTGATTCACGTGTGTAAAGCCACCTCCTCGCTAGGCCGCTTTCCCAAATTGACATCGAAATCTATGGAAGAATCAGAGCTGCCACAGCAGTGGGTTGCTCCTCCACCCCTGCCAGGGGCAGGACACCTTCCACTATCCCAGGCTGCTCCAAGCCCTGTCCAGCCTGGCCTTGGGCACTTCCAGGGATCCAGGGGCAGCCGCAGCTCCTCTGGGCACCCTGTGCCAGGGCCTGCCCACCCTCACAGGGAAGAATCCCTAATATTTAATCTAAACCTACTCTCCTTCAGTTTAAGGTCATTCCCCCTTTTCCTGTCCCTACATCCCTTGTCCCCAGTCCCTCTCCAGCTTTCCTGGAGCCCCTTCAGGCCCTGCCAGGGGCTCTGAGCTCTCCCTGGAGCCTTCTCCTCTCCAGGTGAACATTCCCAGCTCTCCCAGCCTGGCTCCAGAGGGGCTCCAGCCCTCAGACCATCCCCGTGATCTGCCCTGGACTCATTCCAAAAAGTCAACATTTTTCTTGTGCCATCTTCACTCCATCTGAAATGTAAGGGCGAGCCTCAGTAAGACCAACATCTCCTATTTCATGGGTAAAGCGGAGGAGGCTTTGATTTAATTTTCTGGGGTGGTGTAGAATCCTGGGATCAGCCAAAACCGTCACCCTTGGAATGCCTCACGTGACAGGAAACGGCGCATCAATGAGAGGCGTCTTTGGGGGCTCTGCAAACTTTCCCTTTCCTGAAGTGGTGAGGACTAAAAACTGAGACCCATCTTCTCTGAGGCTTCACTCTCCTGAGAGCCCCTCCATGAACACCTCACAGACACTGACAATGTCCTCAGCCTGTCCTCGTCTCTTCCTCCAGCACAGACTTGTGGGACAATCTACTCTCTTTTTTTTTTTTTTTTTTTCCCCCAAAAGGGCCATAATCGTTACTGGACTTTGATTTTCAGAAAGAAATATTCGGCTCTATCACCAAGAAAAAAGAAATTGATCCTCCCACCATCCAAACCTCTCCCTGTAATTTTGTCATCTTTGTAAAATTTGAACTCCTTGAGAAAAGAAAAAAAAACAACAACAAAAAACAACAAAAAACAACAACAAACAACAACAAACAGCCCCTCATGTGAAAATTGACACCTGAGCTGCTATCATTTCGGATCAAAAAAAGACAAAACAATATCGTAATTCCAGGAATAGCTGCTAAAATCTGATTTAAAAAAAAAAAAAAAAAATTGTTTTTTTTGTTGTTGTTGTTTTTTTGGTTTTTTTTTTGCGTGGGTCCAGTAACCCTACACTGGACGTTTGTGGCTACTTCCTAGAGAAAGAGGAGAAAGCAAAGAAAATTCCTCTCGGACAAACGGCGCATGTAATACGACAATTGGCTCCATTCCTGAGGGGTTCTCCGTGCCAGCCATACAAAGAGTGAAACCTGAGGAGGGAGATGTGATTTCTGCCTTGGACTGAGCTTGCAGCATACTTAGACCTGGCTCAGGTGTAGCTGCCTCCCCAGGTAAAGCGCAGGAGTCCTGGAATCACATAACTGGAGAAGGGGATTAAGAAATCGGCTCTGTTGGGAATACAAACCGTGCCCACACGGCAGCTTAGCTTTCCTCAGCCTCCTGAAAGCGCCCTCAACCACGTGGTCGTGACCACACTGGAGGGTTCCTCTGTCACCTTGGGGCCAGCGTCCGAGTTTGGGGCCGTGAGGGAGTTTGAATCCTGTTTGAGACCCTTCCAGAAGATTCCCCATTGCTCCTGATGGGCTGAAAAGCAGCCAAGTCTCAAACCCTGAGCAGAAATCTTTCCTTGCGACGCCGCGTCCGTGCGGAATGAAGGTTGACAGATACACCCTGACGTTTGATTTTGGACAGAGTTGTGATGTTGCAAATGCTGTGCTCCCTCCCCCAGCCCTGGGCGTCTGAATAAATGAGCAAAATGAGCAAAAATGCTTACAAAAAGCACATATTTACGCCAGAGGGACACGTCTCCCCTAAAACACTGCAACCTGATTTCTGCCTGCATGTGTGGGTTGCATTTTGAAAAAGCTTATATTTTTTTACCGTATTTAATCTCTTTGTTTCTTTGAGCAGGCTCATCAGCGGTTTGTTAAGGAGTTATAACAATCAAGGGAAATTAAAAATTAGGGCAAGGCAATCGGTGGATCTGCACCTTCACTCTGCAGAGGATTCATGATTTTCTCGTGTGTGTGGTGAACAACTCTTGCACTTGGCATCGGCCATATAAAATCATGTTTGGAAATTCAGCCCAAATGATCACCAGGAATGAAGAGAGAGCGATTATGGGAAAGGCAGCACGAATTTTGGGAAGTCAAACCTGTGTCAGGGTGACTTGAAAGACCCGCCACCTTGGACTGCGGCAGTAAACAAGAGGAAGCTCCAATGAAGGCTTTGGAAAGAATTTTGAGCCCTTCTAGACTGGAAAGGCCAAAATGCAGCTGGAAAACAAGGCTGGAAAGTCTTGATTATCCTCCTCTGGGAATAAACCCCACCCAGAGGGAAGCAGGATGGAAAACACCAGATGTGGCTGATGTGAGGGGAATCCAGATTAGGTAAAGCTCTGCTGTGACTGGCGTGGAATTCGGTCCAATGCAAAGGACAAGGTTGTTAACTTCAGCTCTTCCCTTTAATTCCGGAGCTCTGGAAACCTTTCATGGAGGATGGGAAAGATGAAATGGAAGGAGAAACTGGTACATCCTTAGCAAGGGAAAAAATTTATCTCATGTCACGTAAAAATCCTGTCATTTGTGCCCTCAGCTCCCTTTACATTCCCTTTATTCCCACCAGGATTTTTTTAAGGATGAATCAGTGGATATGTTACAGGATTCTGCTAAATGATGAGGTTAATTCTGTGCTAGAGGCCTTTGGCGAAACTGACTTCAAAGAAAGAGTGAAATGAAGATCTCAGGTCCTGGAATTATGGAATATCCTGGGATGGAAGGGACACACCAGGATCAGCAGGTCATAAAAATCCCACTTTTTTTTCAAAGTGTGCAAGGATCAGGTGGGTTGATTTTGAGGATGAAGTTGTGGGTTGTGGGTTTTTTGTGGTTTTTTTTTGGTTGTTTGTTGTTGTTTTTTTTGTTTTTTTTTTTTTTTTTTTTTTTTTTTTAAATTTGATTTTTTTTTCTCCATCTGGGGCTACAAAGGCTCTTCCTGCCCTTTTGCCACCACATCTGAATTCTCCGGTCTCAGTAAAAGGCTGAAATCAAACTGCAGCCTTTGCCTCAGTGGAGGAACCAACAGGAAAATTCCCACTTCCTCCAAGCTGATGGATTTCATCTGGTTTCTAGGCACTCAATAACATCATGTCGTGTACCCCTCAATTAATCTTGGGTGTTATTGACCCTTGAATTGAAAACAAGAGGAAAGAGATGATGGTTTATTTGCATAACTGATATCCAGGGTTCCAATTCCATCGTCCAAAACCAGACTCTAAATGGATCTGGTTCTTAAACTCATCAAACTTTGTGTATAAAGAGGGAGTTACAGCAATGCTGCAATCAAAGAGTCCCATTAATTTTCCCAGTTAATCTGATTGTCACAGATAAAGCGTTGTCTTGCCATGATCCAACCCATAATTATGTGATTTCTCCTACTTTATCATTCCCTCCCTATTCCATTTATTTGATGTTTCATCTAACAAAACACACTGACAGCTTCCCCTCCGCTGCACCCCAAGCTTCTGTCCCAAAAAAAGCAGATTTCAAAGCTAAACAAGGTTAAAAATAGGTTTAAAAACAGGCCAGTCCTGAAGGGCATCGGCACATGTTTACATGGCTACAATGATTTTCCTTTCCATCGAGGCCACACTTTCCAGCTCTGGCTTGTCGGGAGTTTCTTTAGGATAATTATCCCATCTCCACAGCCCCTGGCAGCTGGAGGCACTCTCACCCTCCCAAACTGCACATTAATTTGGAAGCGGAGAGGACGTCACAGGGAAGCTGAGGCCAAGGGCAAATCCAAACACCTTGGATCCACCACTTCATCACGGAGCTGGCCAGGAACCTCCCTGAACTTGCCAGAGAGGGATGAGGCCATGGAATGAGCTTCCCACAGATGGATAATGTGGGAGTGAAGCCGCTTACGAAAGGACCTGTTTGAACCTTCCCCAAAGCACAGCCGTGCCACCACAGCAGGTTGGGGAGGATTTGGGGAATGTTTGCACCACAGCTGCCGGGAATTCACTGCTCTGGGGATGCAGAAAGGAAATATTTTGGGGGGCACAAGTCCAAGCTGTGCCAGTGAGGGACTCGAAGCTGGTTCTTCTACATCCCATGGGATTATGTTGACCCCAGTTTCTACGTTAGAGGGGACATGACTCATTCTCTCTCTTTGGTCACTTCATTCTCCACTGCAGAAGAGTTTCCCACTGAAAATTTCATGGAGACTGGAACATTTCTGGAGGGAAAAAAAAAAAAAATTCTTCCTTTTTGAACATTTAAATGAATTAAAACAAGACATTCGATTAGAAGTTCTTGTCTAAATCTCCTATACAGAAAGATCAAAGTCAGCTTTAAATTCCATCGCATTTTGAGTGGATTCAAATTTTCTCACCTGATAAGTGGGAAGGAAAAAAATATTTTATTCTGAAAATACAGCTTGGGTTTTATTCCTGAATTTTTTTGTGCCCACAGATCCTGAATGTGAATAGCCACAGGACTTTAAAAACGTTGCTTGATACTCAAAACCTGCACAGGATTTTCCTATAGAGTCCACCTGTGCATCTCCAAGGAAGGGAGAGGAATATTTTAAATAAACTAGCAGATAAAGGACGAGGATTGAGGTCACCTTGTAGGGAGAGCTGACCTTCACCTCCTGGAGTCCTTTTCAATTCCCAGCCGTGAGCCTTTTGCAGCCTTGGTTTGTGATCCACAATTTGGTTTTCCCACCTGCAGAGCCATGAAGCACTGGCTGCTCTGCTGCAGAGGATGCTCCCAAAGTGCTCCCAGTGCCTCCGGAATTATGATGTGAGTTGTGAATAAACGACAACCGTCATGTCTCTTTTTTTCTGCTGGCCATGGGCAACTTCCTCCAATGTTTGCCAACCCTTTCCATATAAACTTTCCTAATTTCCAACCTAAACGTCCCCTGGTCTGGCCTGAGGCCATTCCCTCTCCTCCTGTCCCTGTTCCCTGGGAGCAGAGCCTTCCCTGGCCGTCCCCTCCTGTCAGGGATTTGTACAGAGCCACCAGGTTCCCCCTGAGCCTCCTTTTCTCCATGAAGAGCCGCTTTCCCAGCTCCCTCAGCCTCTCCTGCTGCTCCAGACCCTTCCCAGCTCCGCTCCCTTCCTCGGACACGCTCCAGCCCCTCAATGTTTTTGTCATGAGGAGCCCAAAACTGACCCCAAGATTCGAGGTGTGGCCTCAGCAGTGCCCAGCGCGGGGGAATGATCCCTTCCTTCCCTATCCCTGTTAGCCACACTACTGCTGGCAGCAGCCACTTATCACTTCCCAGCGCTTATCAGTGAATCCCTAGAGCCGAGGGGAGAAAGGAGGAGAAAGACCTTCAGTCCCCTTCCCTTCAAACATCATTTCCTACGCATGCAAGTAACACGAACGCTGCAATTACACGGCCAAGCAGGCTGAGGACAGAACAAGGAGGGGAGGGGGGGAAGAGCAGGAGGAAAGATTTACGGCTCTTCCAAAAGACGGGATTGAAATATGTAAAAGAGGGCAGAGCCAATTGCCAAAACACTGGAGGTTTTTCTTTCCCTTCCACCGAGCATTGTGAGTGGTGTTTTGAAGGGTGTTGGGCGGCGGGGGGGGCAGAGCGGGGAAGCGCTGGAATCTCAGGGCTTTTATTTCACCGTGAAACTTTAGCACCAGAAATTTTAATTGTGGATCCTTGTGGACAAGACCCTGAAATCCTACCCAGCCAAAGCTTTCTGGTCCCGGAGCGTTCTTGGAACTGGCCGTGGCTCCCAGTGGCTTGGGGTGCTTTATCCGAGTTCGTTCCCTCATTCCCGGTCTGCGGGGACGCGGGATGGGTTCGGGGGTTAACCCTTTGTTAGGAGCCCCTTGGCCAGGGGCTGTTTCGCCGCCACTCCCGCAGGCAGAGCGTTTCTATCTGTTTTTGAGGATATCTCTGTGGGAGTTTGCTCTTTTCCCCGCCTTCGGAAAGCAGCGGGCCTTGAGCGCTGCTGGCACCTGATCAAGAAACTCTGGAGGAGGAACGCGAGCGCGGCCGCTCCGAGTAATTGATTGTGGCTACTGGTTGACTGCAGCAGGATTTGTGATAGTGTGAAATCCTATATCTTGGAGGGCCTCAAAATTATCAGGGTATTTAATCACGGGCTGGGCATGTCTGGGCTGTATTTATGTGTATCACCATCAGAGGGTCACTTGGGCAAGGCGCTGAGATAATGGAAAGAAAAAGGGGCTCGGAAAATAAGGCAATAAATCCTCTGTGCTGAGCTTTTAAATGCACAGAACTGCTTGGGAAGCACCAGTAGCCAACTAATGCTCCTCCCCGTGATTAATCTGCATTTTAGAGCGTGAATATTTTTGGTTCAGGTAGAAGCTGGGGGTGCCTCTGTGACATTGATACAGACCAGATGAAAAGTTGGCTTAGCTGCACTGAGAGGTGGGTCGGGAATCCACAGGAGAAATCCACATGAGCTCAACATTATTTGGAGATTTGGATTTCCCAAGCCCAAATATATTATAAAAACAGTCCCTCCTGCGGAATTGTCCTGGTTCCAGATCCCCCAGAAAACCTGCTGAAAGCTTTCAGAAGTCTGAAATCAAAAGGCATTTTAGTTAAACATTTAGCAAAACCTTGTTTGTGTTGTAAGGAGGTTTTTTAAAAGATTCTTGAAGAAATACTCACATTTCCTAGGCCTCAATATAGATTATTTTAAATTCTTTTCTATGTTTTTCACACAATTCTTCTCTTTTTTTTTTTTTTTTCTGGGGGTTTGTTTTTCTTTTTAATAAACTCAGTGATTAATTTCACCTCTCCAAACCATTTTTGCCACGAAGTTTCAATAAATCCGAATTTCAGGAAGCGAAACACCTTGATAACTACTTGGAGAACATTTTTAATAGCACTGCTAACAAGGTTATAAAAGTTTTACAGAGATGAATTTTTCCTGCCATCCCTCATCCGCCTTCCTTCTGCCAACAGTTCCAAATATGAGTTGCAAAATCTCGCAGGGATAAAAACATCGGGGCCAAAGACAAAGAGCAGACGGCACATTTCATCATTTGCTGATCCCTGGATCATATACTGGACATGCAGGCTGGGATTCACCTGCCCTATTTCCATTTTCCCAGAAATCCAAATTTGGGCCATTCAGCTCCACTGATTGTAGAGGTTTAGAGAGAATAGGTCAGGCCTGGATGTGTAAAATATGGGGAAACCCAAACTTGGGGTGTTTTAGCATCTTTTGTTCTTCCATCCCCAACAACACAAAAAATTCTGCTTTACCTTTAGGGAGCCACAGCCTAAAATTTAATTATACCCCATATTCAGGTCCAGCACATGCCCATGAAGAACTAAATGGAAAAAATTACCCTTGATTGGGTCAAATGTTTTTAAACACCTGCCCCAAAAAAAAAAAAAAAAAAAAAAAAAAAAAATTCCCAGTGTTTCCTGCTTCCACAAACATCTTTCCTGCTGAGCTAGGAGTCACATCTTGGCTCATCTGATGGCTGGAGTGTCGCCACTCTCCTGAGCAAATCCCTTGGAGAATTTGCACCTGACTGATAAACTGAATTTAGGAGCAGGAACTGCTGCATCCAAGAGATTGGCTGGAGGGGATGATCCTGATATGCCAAAGAATAATTTTTCGATGTGTCACCAAAAAAAAGCAGGAGAACTGGCTCCAGTTCCCACCCCAGTCCTGAGGATTTGGAGCTGCAGTCCTACACCAGGCCTGGACGAGAGTCTCAGGAACAAACCAATTCCCTGTCCCTTCATTTTGGGATGTAGCTGAGCACAGAAAAGAAGGAAAGGCTACATTGGTCAGGAAAAAAAAAAAAAAAAAAAAAAAAGAGCAGAACCTTAATGGAATGCTTAGAGAATTCACCTGAAAATCCAGAGCAAGGAAAGAGCTGGAAACTCCTTGGCTTCTGCAATAAACAGCTCATCAGTGTCAGCTCATGGTGTAGGTTTCAAACTGTCAAAAATCGGACTGATTTGGGACAGAGGAACATTCCAGCCTCTGTCAGCCGAAGCTGGAGCGCCTGATTTCCCCCGTTTTATCTGTCTTTCTATCTGTCTGCCTCCGATGTGCTGAATCATTCCTTTTCCATGGAAAGCAGCGTTTTTTCTCCTTGAAACTTGCACTCCCTTAAAAAAAAAAAAAAAAAAAAAAAAAAAAAAAAAAAAAAAAAGTAAAATTAAAAAGTCATGGAAAATGTAGCCGTAGCACTGGGAGCTGCTGTGCCAGATTCCCACTTGGCCTGGATCTCTATACCTCTGCTGACCTCAATAATAATTTCACTTGAGGGCAAGCAAAGAACTCGGTGTTCAGTCACAGAGCGACTGCAGCTGATCTGCTGAATAAATCAGAGCAGACCAACCAGTTGCTCCCTAAATTCCCAGTAGCCCACGGCCAATGGATTACTCCCATGTGGTGGCACAGAGGTTCGATTGGAATCCTGCATTATTATTGGTGGTGCCGTTATTTTTAAAGGGCTTGGCTTTTTTCCAGGGGTCTTTGCCAAGTTGCTCAATACCGTCACTGGCATCAAACCCAAGCTATTAAGTTTTTCCCCATGTGAGCGTGAGCTACAAATGTGGATAATTTCAGGGGAAAAAAAGTGAAAAAAACCCCACTCCTACAGCTTGGAATTCGTCCTGCCTCTGAGGAGTCCACCAGCCTTGATGATATCCCAAATTTATGCCCCCAGACGCGCCCATGGCTTTGCTGAACAACACAAATTGCAGAGTTTTGCCTTCTCCCAGTCCTGCAGGTACCCGAGAACCTCTCAGCTCCTCATTAATGGAAGCTAACAGAAAGTTTATCCTTATTTTCCACAGCCAGGTGCCATTTTCCAGAGGGAGGGGAAATAGCAGAGCACCTTCAAGGCCCTCCTTTCATGAAGGCACAGGAAAAGAGGTGGCATCACTCCCCAGCCTTGCCCAGCTTTTCCATGGCTTCTCTAATCCTTAGGATAGAGGTGCTGTGCAGACTGAGCTTGGAAACACTAATAAATATTCAGCTTGTCTGCTTTTTGCTGAATAATGGAATATTTCATGTGCAGTTGGAGTCAGGAGCGGATTTGGGGCAGAGAGGGAGGCAGAGGGGGCGTGGGATTGAATTGCTTTCCCTGCTGGGGCTGGGGTTTAGCCTTGTGGGGTTTTTTCGCTGTCACAGCTCTGAAAGACAGAGGACGGAGAAGTGAGGAGTGGGGCAAGGCGAGGGAAAGACAAGAAATATTTCTGTGCTGATGCTGATTAGCTGATACGCAGAGGAAAGGGAGGGAAGGAGAGGGGAGCACGTTAACAAACCTCTATTTAAATCCCACCTTCCAAGTGAAAATGTGTTGGCTCCTTCTAAATCCCTGCGGAGATTTGGAGACACCGAAGCCAGCAGACACCCTACCATCATCCACCCTGACCTTTCTTAACTCAGCCTCGAAACTTTACCCGGCGATTCCTGGAATGGGAGGAATCATCCCCACTATGTGCGTGCATTTCCAAGACGCAGCTTTAATAAACTGATGATGGGGATCGGGTTCCCGGTGATGCCACGGGCTGGTTCCTGTGCTCCTCTGCAGGAATGCGACCCATGGCTTGTGGTTGAGTTAAGGCACATTTATCCCTTCTTCCTGCAGCTCCTCCTAATTCTGCTGCTTGCTGACAGAGCTGCCCGGTGCTCGCAGGCACGGGGAGATTCATATCCCCATGAATCACGGAGCAGAGCGGGAGCCGCGCTCCAAACATTTCCCAGTTCTTCCCCGAGCTGAGCGGGTCAAGGTTGACCAATTTTTCTCTTTGTCAAAATTCAGGGCTTCAGCCGCAGGAATTCCGTGCCGTGGATCCCCTGGGACGCCGTGCCTTGGATGTGCGAGGATTTGCATTCTGGAGGGTTTTAAAGCCCCAGGTGATCTTGTCTGGTGATCCAGAGGCCAAGGCAGGCCCGTGGATATCCTGAAAGAGGATCCAGGGGTGAAGGTGGGTCAAAAGCCACAACCTTTCACTCCTTGTAGCAGTTTTACAGAAGATTTACTCCCTGTCTCATCCATTCCGCCCCTTGTCTCCTGAAAAGTCAGTTTTGTGATGACAGCCCCACTTTCCACGAAATGTCTTCTTCAGCTGCCCCAGAACTGCCCCAGGCAGAAAACTAAAATTTGGCCATTTAGCCAGGACTTCCCACCAGAGCAGCAGCCGCAGAACCCCCAGTTCTGAGACAGAAACACTCCAGCTCTGCTGCACTGGAAAAATGAAATTAACAGGGCCTGGACGATTTGTGGGAACACAGAGTCGTGAAAGGCTGAGCTTATGTGGGTAAAACTCTCAGCACAGGGGGAAAAATCCTTAAAAAAAACCCCAAAACAACCCTTTAAAAAATCATGGTCCTGCATCCTGGACTCACTGCACGTGCACAGCCTGGAAGCCACACTCATATCCCTGTCTGGGCTTTTCCAGCTGAAATATGGGATCATTCCACTTTCTCTCTCCTTATCTCAGCATGTCAAGCTGTGGAACATGGGTCTCGGCTCTCCTGAATGTACAAAACAACAAAACTGTAATTAGAAGAGTAAATTGTGGTTCTTACTCCTCTTTGTGAAAATTCCTGATTTCAGGGATTTTACTGTCCAGATTCTCCAGATTCTCCCATTTACTTTCCATAAAGACTCTTTTCCTGCCCTTTCTGATGAAAGTCACTTTGAGCATTAACCACACAGAATCTGGATGGGACTTTTAAGTCTTAGCTGGTCACTCTTGGCTTTGTTTTTATTCTTGGGGAAAAAGAAAAAAAACAAACCCACAACAAAACACAAACAAACAAACAAACAAAACAACTGCAGGCACCTCCAGAAAGGAGGAAGCACCCTTTAGGGATGCATCTCCCACTCCATGGACCATCTAAACAGCCTTGGTTGGATCAATAATGACGCCAGATGAGATGAATTTGACATCTAGGATCCATTTCCCAGCAGAAATCAAGGATGTGTTCCATTTTCAGCGTCACGTGCTGCACGTTTGCAGAAATGCTGGCTTTTGACCATTTTCTAGATTGAGAAAAATGGGTTTCATCATGCTAGAATAACTTCCTAATTCTCCCAGAATTGGAGAGAGCTTAGATTTATATTTCTTCCTCAGTTACCACTTTTAACTGATTAACTTTTAACTGGTTAGTGAAGAATAATAATTCGGTGTTCACTGATTTGGTTTCTTATCAATTATCGGTTTCTAGTCAATTGGAAGTTACCAATCTCAGCTTTATTTAACATCAGCCCTGTCCTGTAAAAGCTCCTTCTCTCTAATTCTGGTTACAGAGAGAGAGAGAGAGAGAGAAAATTATCCTAGATTTCTGATCAATTAGGAACCATTAATCTGAGTCTTCGCCATGTGCACCAATATTTGCTTTTTTCAACTGCATTGCTCCTGTGAGTGCTCTCCATGCATGGCTACTACTGATAATTTGATTTTTTTTTTTTAATTGCTATAATTTGCCTGTGGAAAGGAAGTCTCTCAAGCATAGAATTCCTGCTCTGTAAGTCTCCTGAAGGAGAAGGGGGAGGTTCTAGGTCCACCAAGGATATATTTGTGGATTCACAGTGGTACACAAAATGCTGAGGTAGATTCCTTCAGGAGAAGCTCCCAGGGGTCAGATACTCAGCTGATGGGAACCAGAAGTTCTTCCACCTGTTCCAAATCCCATTTTACATCATCTGTTCCTCCTGGATCACTGTAAGATTGGCAGTTGATTTTATCACTGAAGGCTAACAGTGAATTTCAGCTGTTTACCTCATCACTGCTTTAAAACAGACGATAAAAACAATTTGCTTGAGTCACTGCAATATTTTATCCTCTCCGCAAAGGGGATGTCATTTGAAATAATTTTAATGCTATCAAAATGTCTGTATTCCATAAAGCAGAATGATCCTGCTCCAGTCTTTTCACACGGATGTTATTTGGATCCTCGGGTCCCTCTGGAGAGGAAAAGGTGGAGAGCACTTTACCTGGGAAAGCAGAGAGCAAAGAGCAGCAACTTGGAAAATTCCAATTAGGAATTCACAGGCTTCTCGGAGGCCGAGGTGCTCTCAGCCTGGAGATGAGCTATTGAGCTCATGGAGGTGAGATGGAAGAAGAAATGTGATTTATCCATGGATCCACGCCCTGCAGGAGGCGGATCCCTCAGGACTGCCCATCCCCAGTTTATCCACGCACTGCAGAGATGGTTTTAGGGCTCAAAGCGCTGTCATCAATCCATCACTCCTTTGGCCAACACCTCTCTTCCCCTGCCCTCGAGGGGGACAAGAGTCCGTGTTCTATTCCTTCCAGTCCTCATTTATTTCTTTGGAATGGACAAACCTTTTTCCAGGTGGGAGATTCCCTGCCAGGGTCTCTGGGGCAGAGCCCACAGCTGATTCCTGAGCTCGCCGCCTGCCCCGGTGTCACAAAGATCCCACAAACACAGAGAACTCAGGCATAACCCCGTGCTAGGGGAGCTGGCCCTGCATCCATGCCAAGATTCTGGGTTTCCTGGCGTTCCCAAGCTCTTTGGACCACGGGGATTGTACATTGCACAAGGTATCAGATGCCAAAGCGATTTTTCGAAAAAAAAAGCGCACGGGGAAAAAAATCAAAACAGCCTCTCCAAGAAAGGATCCTATAGAAGTGTTTTTAACAATAACAGAGCAGGAAACTTTGCCTTCTCAGGCATTTACCCAGCTTCTCTGCCTGCTGGCATTCCTCAAGTGCACTTGGACACACGCTGGGCCACCGAGGGCCGGGATCCTCTCGGATTTCACAAACCGAGCGAGGTCAGCCCAGGGCAGAGGTTGGGTGAGATTCCTCGCAGCGAAACCCCCACCGTCCATCAGAAACAGAGCAGTTCCATGCATCGGCCGTGAACTTTGATTCAGTCCAAGATTATTCCAGAGCTGGGAGCAGCTGGAGTTGTTCTTCTGGACAGCGGGTCCCACCCATGTCCTCCTGACTGCATTGAAGACTTGGTACAGTTTGCACAACGCTGGAATATTCACCCAAAACGGCCCTGTCGAAGTAATTTTCAACTTACATTCCACACTCCGCCGCACAAGGTGTCCCTCTTAGCGATTTCCCTTTCCCAGGGAAATCCTTGCACACTTTCCCTGCTCCGGTGCTGTCAAACTGAGCTCAGAACTTGCCCCAGGCAAGACCCACAGAGATATCTCAGGAGTTAAACTGTGCTCGGTGGGACTCAAGTAGCAAAAATAGGGATGTTTATGGTGTAGAAATCCACCTGAGCTTGTAACTCTCAGCTCTGCTTGGAGTCAATAAAAGAGGTCTTTGGAGGTAAGACACAAGATCTTGTGAATGCAGCCTCTTTAAAGTGAAGAAAAATGGTGCTGTTCCATCAACTGGCCAAGAAAAAATGGCTCAATAAATTCGCTAAGTTTATTTTTGGGACTCTGCAGCATTTTTAGGAGCCGTGAAGTCATTTTTAGCATGATCTCAAGCCCTCAGGCTGTGGGTTGGTGAACATTTTAAACCACCATAAAGGAATCAATCTTATTTTCCTCCATCCTGTGCCATTGATTCTCCCCAAAGTCACCAAAAGCTCAGAACCTGAAAAGGAATTAACCCCTCATTTGGGGTTTAGCAGGGAAAACCCAAACCAAACAGGATCAGAAACACAAATAGCTGTAAACAGGACCCTCCACCTGCCCCCTCTGGTCCCACTGGCCTGAGGAGCCTCTCTGCAGAACTTGTTTTCATTCCAGGAACTGTCAGCAGCATCCTGGATCGCAAATTATTCCACACAGTCCCCTCTGGCACCCTGGGGAATTTGTCTTTGTCAGACTGGGACCCTGCACTGCCCAGTGCTCCCAGCCAGCTCCCTGCTTGTCCTCTGGGCTCTTTCTGGCCCTCTCTGGATCTCATTCTCTCCCTGCCCTCCATAAATGCCTTTTCTTTTCTTTTCTTTTCTTATCTTTACGTTGCTATTATTTACTTTTCTTTTCTTTTCTTTTCTTTTCTTTTCTTTTCTTTTCTTTTCTTTTCTTTTCTTTTCTTCTTTTCTTTTCTTTTCTTTTCTTTTCTTTTCTTTTCTTTTCTTTTCTTTTCTTTTCTTTTCTTTTCTTTCTCTTTCTCTTCTTTCTCTTCTCTTCTCTTCTCTTCTCTTCTCTTTCTTTTTTTTTTTCTTTTTCTTTTCTTTTTTTTTTTTTTTTTTTTTTTTCCCCCTAGGAATGCTTTGCTCCTTTCGGGAGGGTTATAATTCCCATTTCCTCTTCTCAGCCCAAAGGGCTGAGCATCCGATACGAGACAAACAAGCGGAGTTGTCTCCTGCTGCTCAGCTGCGATTTTTGTAAAGAGCTGTCAATTGTAGCACATCTACAGTTCCGTTCCCCCTTTTTTTCTAAAAAAAAAAAGTTCATTTTCCAGCTGTCCTGTTCCCTTGCACGGATTTATTTTAAGGCTGCTGCCTGACATTAGCAGTGCAAGGGAGAGAAGGGAACCTGTAGCCCCTAAGGGACAGGATTGCAGCCACCCTGGGTCAGCTCAGACTGATATTGATCAGGATTTTCAGCTCCAGATCCATCATTTTGCTCAAGCCCAGAATTCTCAGGCCTTCCTTGGAAGAATCCATGCTGGGAAGTTCAAAGTTTCATCTGAAAAATCGGGATTATGAAGACACCTTGAGCTGTCTCAGATCTGAACCACTCCTAAGCGCTGCTGACAAGCACACATAAAAAAAAGACCCAAATTTTCCCTTATCCTTGGAGGCAGCGAGGAACCCCACAAAATGGGGGTGACCAAACTCACAGAGACAGATCACAAGAGGAAGTTTTGGCTGGAATTTCCGGGACTGGATTAGAGACAGCGAAATTCTGGTACCTGCAAATACCCGTGGCAGCAGGGAGGGAGAAGCTGGTTGCTACAGCAGTGATGTGTGTTTCGCCAAACCCCGTATCCCTGACAGAGAGTGCAGGGAAGGGCACGGCCCTGGGAAAGGGAGAGAGATGTGGGAAGCCAGATGAAAAGTTTTATTAGGTGATTATTAAACTCTTCTGCAGCGCCAAGCGCAGCGCAAGGCTGCCAGCTCGTCTCGCTGCAAACCCAGAATTAAAATAATGAGAGGGGCCCTAATCATGGGCTGGGTGGCGGCTGATTTTCTATCCGGGCTGGGTAAAAAGCTGCATCTCCCTCATCGATCCAGGAGGGAAACTTGGAAGTGGCAGAGAAGCTTCTCGCAAGGACGATGAGTCTGTATCTGAGAAGGGAGCTGTGGTTCCTTTATAAATGCAGACAGCTAATCTGGTGATGAAAAGCCTGATGAGAACCCAAACTATCCATCAGTCAGGGCAACCAGAACCTGGCTCCTTTCCCGGGGAATGGAGGGAGATGGGACTCTCTTGGCCACCTACTCAGGGAGCCGAATTCTTTTGTCGTGACTGCTTCATTCCACAGACACGGGGACGGCATCCAGGAGCTCTGCAGAGTAGGTGGTTGGAATGATTCATCCCTGTCACACCATGAAATCCCATCTGGAGTGTCCTCATCCTCTTCGTGCACTTCAACAGGTGAGCTAAGTACAATCCACCCCTCATGCATGAGATCCAGACGTCTCCCGTGGAAAGAGACAGGGATTTGTGGAATCACTGAATGGTTTGGTTTGGAAAGAACCTTAAAAGCGATCCAGTTCCAACACTGTGCCATGGGCAGGGGCACCTTCCACCAGAGCAGGTTCTTCCAAGCCCCACCTGACCTGGCTTTGAACACTTCCCGCCAGGGTAGGGGTCAAGAGCATCAGTTTTATGGATTTATGGAATCACGGAATGTTCTGGCTTGGAAAGAACCTTAAAAATTGTCCAGTTCCAGCACTGTGCCATGGGCAGGGACACCTTCCACTAGACCAGGTTCTTCCAAGCCCCATGCAACCTGTCTTTGAACAGTTCCAGCCAGGATAGGTGCCAAGAGCATCAGTTGTACACAGGAATTCCCAATGTTTGCATCCAGACCTAAGAGCCACCACAAGCAGCCCATGGACGTTGATTCAAAGAGATCCAGGTCTCGGTTCAGACAAGCATTTTATGTCACGTTTTGAACCTAAGTGTGGCTGCAGGGTCGTATTGCCTGGCAGGGGCTCGTCGAGATGGGGTCTGAGGTCAGACGAATCTGCCGTCACTCCGCAGTGATGTAACCCTGGACACGGATCCCGAGACATTTGGGGTGGATGCACCCAACCCATCCATCTGGAATCTCCTGCAAGAGGAGGCTGAGACCTTCTCCACTGCAGATCTCATCCCTCCAAAGGGCTGGAACAAGCTTCCCTTCCTCTGACACCACCAAGCCCTGAGACCAATCCAACTTTAAATAACGCTGGCAATACAACCCTGCCCGAGTCACATCTACGGGGACATTTCTGCTGTTTTCTTCTGATTTCTTCTCTGCTGCAGGAAGGTTTCTCCACGCCAGGCTTTCATCTGCCCCATCCTCCGGTTCATCTCACTACCCTGGTGGTGGTGGCGGTGACCTTCTCACACCCTTGGACCAGGTCCAGGGACAGGAGGAGCTCACCATCACCTCACCGGGTTGGCATGGAGAAGGCAACACGAGCCACCCTCCCTTGACCTATGATGCTGTCCACCCCTGTGAGCACAAGCGTTCTGTGGGATGTGCGAACCGGCTTTGAGGATCTGGAGGCCGATTTCCATGCCTAGAACAGGCAGTCCTGGTAATTCTCCAGGAGACGGAAGGCAGTGAACGCACAGCGCCGAGCGGAAAGGCAGAGCCGCTCTAGGGGAACTGCGTGGGGCTGACGTAATGCTCTGTGCCGCGATATTCCCGGTAGGAACATCTGAGCTGGGGTCACGGGTTTGCGGGGAGCCATCTTGTTAACGTCACGGCAGCTCGGAGCAACCCAGACTCCGTTTTTCCATTTTTCCACTGCGTTTTCCACACTCTGTGTGTGTGTGTGTGTGTGTGTGAATCCGCGGGGTTTCGCCTGCGAGCACGGAATCAACATCCCTGGTGCTGCCCCTCCTGAAATCCCCGCTTTGTCCTGGGCCCTTCCCAGCAAACCCTTGGCTCACCGTTAGCGGCCCTGCTAAGCCCTGCCTGTGCAAATCGGAGCTGGACGGGTTTGTGGGGTGGATGGAGAAAGAGACCTCAGGGCTTCAGCGCTTGCAAATCCCACGGCGAGTTCCTATCTACTCCCACTCCTGCAGGAACTCCATGGAAACGAGCTCAAACTGTGCAAATTGGCTGCAACGTGTTTTTCTTGAGTCAGTAACACAATACTTTCTTCTCTTTCTCGACACCAAATATTCACCTCACCCCCAAACAGCCCCTGCCAGCTCCCGATGTGATAAGCAATTAGTTTGGTTAAGGCTTCTTTTTTTAGGAGCTGAGGCTGTGGGAGTTGCTGGCCTTGGAGGAGATGTGAAATCTGCTCTTTCCCCATCCAGAGCGTTCGTGCGGAGCTCCACCACCTCACCTCCCGGACACGGAGAGCCAAGGCAGCTGTTGGGCATGAAAAGCCTCTGGAACCTGCCATGCCTCAGAAGCCTTTTCTGCTCCAAAGGAATTTATACTCCTGATCTTTACTGCAGGAAAAGTTTTGGATTCTCAGGTCGTTTAGACCCAAACCTACAAAACTCTTCCCTTCGAAGTTCTTAACTCTGCAGATGTTTGCACCAAGAATAAAAATAGCAGTTTCATAAGAAAAGGTGAAAAAGAAATTGTCAAAATGTGCTGTAAATTAGAAATTTGAGGGCCATCAAGGTGCTCTGAGGGCTGGGGCACCTCAGCTGTGAAGAGAGCACCAGGCTGGGAGAGCTGGGATTGCTCTGCCTGGAGAAGGGAAGGCTCCAGTGAGACCTCAGAGCCCTTTCCAGCGCCTAAAGGACCTCCAAGAGAGCTGGAGAGGGACTTTGGGCATCCCTTTGGAAAAGGAATGGAAGGACAGGACAAAGGGGAATGGCTTCCCACTGCCAGAGGGCAGGATTGGGTGGGATATTGGGAGGAGCGGGGGATATTCCCGTAAGGGGTGAAGCCCGGGGATGGATTTCCCAGAGAAGCTGTGGCTGCCCCTGGATCCCTGGAAGCGTCCAAGGCCAGGCTGGACAGGTCTTGGAGTAACCTGGGATAGTGGAAAGCGTCCAAGCCCATGGAATGAGATGGGCTTTAAGGTCCTTTCCAGCCCAGACCAGGCTGGGATTCCAGGATTTTACGGAAACAGAGCAAAGGGTCCTGATTTCCTGCCTGGTGCTCCTGTTCCATGTCCTCAGTGCAGATGTTGGACTTGTCTTTAACTCAGTGTCTGAGGTGGTCAGTCTTAAAATGATTCTCAAATTCCATCGTGGATTTGGGACAGGGAAGGGAAGGGAAGGGAAGGGAAGGGAAGGGAAGGGAAGGGAAGGGAAGGGAAGGGAAGGGAAGGGAAGGGAAGGGAAGGGAAGGGAAGGGAAGGGAAGGGAAGGGAAGGGAAGGGAAGGGAAGGGAAGGGAAGGGAAGGGAAGGGAAGGGAAGGGAAGGGAAGGGAAGGGAAGGGAAGGGAAGGGAAGGGACTATTCCAGCTATAGCACTGAATAAACTGAAAAACCACACGGAACATCAAGGAAAAGAGCAAACAAAACTATTAGGGCAGGTCAGCAGCATCAATGGAGACATTATTTCCTTCATTATTCTGCCTCTAGGCAGAAAAACAAATCAAAAATTATGAAAGTCGTGTCAGCAGCAGAAAGTTGGCAGGAGCCAGTGCCTGCACGGAGTGGTGCTGGGCTGCACAAGAAAAGCTGCTTATCATGTGGAATCACTTACTAAGTCCTCAAATTTGACTCCCTCCCTCCTATTAGAGCAGCCTTTCCCTCAGCTGAAGGGGTGACAGTCCCATGATGCTTTTTTTCTTCCCTACAGACTCCAAGATTCTCCATTTCGGATGCAAAACGGGTGCGTCTAATCCGAACCAGGGAGGTCCCATCATGAGCAGATTCATTTATTTCTTCACTGGCAAAGCACAAAAAGCATCAGCATAAATGGGACAAAGGAAAACCAAGTGGTTTGGGGAGAAAGTCCCTGAGCTGGGAATTCTTGTGTGGCATTGGGCAGGTCCTTTGCACATGTCAGGAATCACCCTGACTGCGGCTCACTCCTTGACAAAGGCATCAGAAACAAAGGCACTTCCATTTGTTTGGACAGCAAGATCTGAGCTCAGATGAGTTCCCAGATGCTCTCCTGGATATAATACTGACTTTTTTAGGAGGCAGCCGTTATTCGGTTGTGCTCAGGGACAGCATCCATTTTTTCCCAACATCTTTTTCCCCCTGGTTAGGAGTTCCCTCTGATCTCCTGCTCCTTGTTCATCCCTCTCAAATAAAGTAACTTCTACTTAAGGCTGGAAAACCCTTGTGAATCTTTTACTTGGTGGCTTGGGTTCAGCTCGGCTGAAAAATTAGAGGCCACATCCTCACGTAGTACAAAACGGGAATCAGGCCAATTCCCAGCCGGGAAGAATCCAACCTCCCCTGGGAAGAATCGCTCGGATGGACCCACGAGGGTTGAGGGGCTGCTGTGCTTCCCTTTTAACAGAAGGAGAACACAGAAAGGGAGCTAGACATTTTTGGAGGGAGCATAAATAGGATTACAGTCCGAGGCCAGTATTTTCCATGATTTGCAGAGGAGACACTCCCAAACCTCAGCCATCAATAAATGCACCTTTACCTTTCCTCCTGCCCTCATTATCCCCTCCACACAGTGCTTTAATTACTGTGGTTGTGTTCAGGGACAACATCCATTTTTTCCCAATTCCTTTTTCCTCCTTGGCCAGGAATCCCCCTCTGCTCTCCTGCTCCGTGTTCATTCCTCTCAGATAAAGTAACTTTTACCTGAGGCTGGAAAATCCTTGTGAACATTTTACTCCCGAGCCTCGGCCATCCATAAATGCACCTTTACCTTTCCTCCTGCCCTCGTTATCCCCTCCACACAGTGCTTTAATTACTGTGGTTGTGTTCAGGTACAGCATCCATTTGTTCCCAATTCCTTTTTCTTCCTTGACCAGGAATCCCCCTCTGCTCTCCTGCTCCGTGTTCATTCCTCTCAGATAAATAACTTTTACCCGAGGCTGGAAAATCCTTGTGAACCTTTTACTTCCAAGCCTCAGTCATCGATAAATGCACCTCTACCTTTCCTCCTGCCCTCGTTATCCCTTCCACACAGTGCTTTAATTACTGTGGTTGTGTTCAGGGACAGCATCCATTTGTTCCCAATTCCTTTTTCCTCCTTGGCCAGGAATCCCTCTCTGCTCTCCTACTCCGTGTTCATTCCTCTCAGATAAAGTAACTTTTACCTGAGGCTGGAAAATCCTTGTGAACCTTTTACTCCCAAGCCTTGGCCATCCATAAATGTACCTTTACCTTTCCTCCTGCCCTCGTTATCCCTTCCACACAGTGCTTTAATTACTGTGGTTGTGTTCAGGGACAGCATCCATTTTTTCCCAAAGTCTTTTCCCCCAACCCTGGCCCGTAGTCCCCTTCTGCTCTCCTGCTCCGTGTTCATTCCTCTCAGATAAAGTAACTTTTACCTGAGGCTGGAAAATCCTTGTGAACCTTTTACTCCCAAGCCTCAGCCATCCATAAACGCACCTCTACCTTTCCTCCTGCCCTCATTATCCCCTCCACACAGTGATTTAATTACTGTGGTTGTGTTCAGGGACAGCATCCATTTTTCCCCAACGCCTTTTTCTCCCCTTGGCCAGGAATCCCCCTCTGCTCTCCTGCTCCGTGTTCATTCCTCTCAGATAAAGTAACTTTTACCTGAGGCTGGAAAATCCTTGCAAATCTTTTACTCCCAAGCCTTGGCCATCCATAAATGCACCTTTACCTTTCCTCCTGCCCTCGTTATCCCCTCCACACAGTGCTTTAATTACTTGGTGCCTAAGAAGCATTTGGGACAGCGAGGTCCGTCACCCCTTAAGCTGCCTGCCCGACTCTTCATTTCACGAACAAGATACACACAACTCCTTTAGCCAATGGCAGCCCGGTCACACAAGTATTATGTTTTTCCTCTCGCTGTCTACTGTTTCACCACTGGAGGAATTACACAGCCAAGAGCCCGGCAGGAATAATGGCTCTATTCATTTCCCCCTGGGACTAATTCTTACAGATGGCAAGCACTGCGATGGGGCAAATTAGCTTCTTATTTCGTCGGGAGGCTTAAAGCCATAAGCTCATTTTGTTGTTGTTTACGGGGTAGCTCGCGGCAGGACGGTGCAAGCCTGTACACTGCTGCCGGGAGGGAAAAGAGGCAAATCCTGAGCTCAGAGGGTAGGGAAGGGGATGCTAGGAGGGCCCTGTCACTGCCGAGCCCCAGCTCGGGCTGTGCTGGGCTCTGGAGCCCGGGCAAAGCTCTCTGGCTGCCGGGGCTCCCAGTCAGGTGCTGAGACCAACAGGAGGCTTAGCGGCGCTGCAATCCAGGATCACCGACGGCCCTGGCACTTTGGGAAATGGGGATTTACGAGTGCCTCTGGGGAGAGGCGGCAGGAAAACAAGCAAGGTTTCCACTGCTCGGAATGATTTTGGAGCTGTGCTGCAGATGAGAAATGGGGGGAGCCCTGATTCACCTGAAAAGGCCGGCCAACAGATGGATCCAGGAATGTTTCCTTCCACAGTCATTTTCCTCTGGAGACAGCAGCAGTCTCAGGACTACAGAAGATCCTTGGAAAAGGGAAGGACATCTTTTTCCCTGCGGTCATCACCCTGTGTGGCTGTGATTACCCACTGAATTAGGTGCCACCATACCTTTCCCAGATGGCATTTCCAGACGGGAAATTCCAGACCGAGCCTTCCCGTACATCGCTTGTCTAATTTTCCAAACGGAAAATAAAGTCATGTGTCCCAGCTTTGAGTGAATCAGCGTCTCCCTGGAGATTTCAACTGACACCAGCCACCAGCCTGGCCCATAAAGTCACTTTTAATGGGTTTCACAGTCAAAATCCCTTCTCATGAGTAGTGATGCACCATGAGGAGTAATAGAAGAGGCTGGACGGTGTTTTGTTTGTTGGCAAAAGCCCTTGCAAAAGTGTCTCAGAGAGAAATTGTCAGTGAAACAAGCAACCGTCATTCCTCAGCCATCATTCCCCATCCCTGGAAGTGTCCACACCTTGAGCGCTGTGTCCAGCTCTGTCCCCTCAGTTTAGGGTGGACACTGAGTGCTGTGTCCAGCTCTGGAATGGACATTGAGTGTTGTGTCCAGATCTGGGATGGACATTGAGTGCTGTGTCCAGTTTAGGATGGACATTGAGCGTTGCGTCCCCTCAGTTTAGGATGGACATTGAGTGCTGTGTCCAGCTCTGGGATGGACACTGAGTGCTGTGTCCAGCTCTGTCCCCTCAGTTTAGGATGGACACTGAGTGCTGTGTCCAGTTTAGGATGGACATTGAGTGCTGTGTCCAGCTCTGGGATGGACACTGAGTGCTGTGTCCAGCTCTGTCCCCTCAGTTTAGGATGGACACTGAGTGCTATGTCCAGCTCTGGGATGGACACTGAGTACTGTGTCCAGCTCTGTCCCCTCAGTTTAGGATGGACATTGAGGTTCTTGAGTGCATCCAGAGGAGGGAACGAGGCTGGTGAAGGAACACAAATCCTGTGAGGAACGGCTGAGGGAGTTGATGTTGTTTATCCTGGAGAAAAGGAGACTCAGAGGTGACCTCATCACTCTCTAAACCCCCCGGAAGGTGGCTGTGCTCTGCTGGTGTTGGTCTCTTTCTCCAGGCAGCACTGACAGAAGGAGAGGACACAGTCTCAAGCTGCACCCAGGGAAATACAGGTTGGATATTACAAAAAAAGTTTTTCACAGAAAGAGTGAAAAGTACTGGAATGATCTGCCTGGGGAGGTGATGGAGTCACCATCCCTGGATGTGTTTAAAAAGTCTGGATGTGGCACTGGGTGCCGTGGTTTAGGTGAGGTGTCAGGGCTGGGTTGGACTCGATGATCTCGGAGGTCTCTTCCAACCTGGTGATTCTGTGATTCTGTGATTCCAAGGCCGGGCTGGATGGGAATTGGAGCAACCTGAGGTAGTGGAAGGTGTCCCTGGGTGGAACAAGATGAGTTTTAAGGTCCCTTCCAACCCAAGCCCTAGAATTCCATGATCAATGATGTTACTAAGAGCTGTTTTCTGGCAGCTGCTGCTCTGGATGAAGGATTTATTTTCTGCAGCATCTCGGGAGAGCATAAGGGATGTGGAACCTCTCCACGGAGAAGATTTAGGACAGTGAGCTCAGGGAATCCTCCCAGTGAGACAGTTCCAAACGCACGACAGACCCCAGCTTCAAATTCCCTGTTCTTTCAAACGTTCATCCATCTTTATTGCCACATTTTGGGGGATGAAATTCACCCTGGTTACTCCCTCTCGTGTTGTCGACTCATTCCCTGATCATCATGAACACGTTTCATTATAAATGGGGTGTCTTGCCCAGAGCTGCACGTCTACGTTGCAGTGACCTTCACCTCCCTTCCAGCATCCTCGTGCTCTGGGAATCCTTTGTTGCCTTCCCACCACATTCCTGATGCCCTTCCTGTGCCCACCGGACACCTCCACTCACAGCTCCGCACTCCTGGCATCCGCGGTAATTTCTCTTCCTTGTCTGCCTCTGAGACATTTCTAGATCGGCATAAAAAATGTGAACTTTTCTTTTCTGAGATAGTCCAAAATATTCAAGAGGAAAATCGCAATATGAAAACAACCTGAAAATGATTTTTTGAGGGAAGAGGACACAACAAAAATATGTAGATAGAGATAGAAAGCTCTCACATGTATGAAACAGGTAAGGCCTATCATAATAATCTAAGGAATTATGATATCTTTTACAGCATAGAAAACAGTCCTCAAAATGGAAAGTCACGACGACATGAAAATTGGTAATTCTGTTTTCTGGCAAAGGTTTACCCAGAATGTTTCCATCCCACAAAATGCTACATTTGCATATGCTCAGACACTCACATATGTTTGCAAAATGCAGCCTGCTCCAGACGCAGCTTTTTTTTTTTTTTTTTTTTTCCCTCTAAGTGAAAACCAAAAAATATATTTCAAAATACCAACCTTATTTTCACCACAGAGCTGTTTCTTCGGGAAGTGCCAGCCGTGAGTGAAGACAGAGGTAGAAAACCAAACCTGGTTATTCTGTAAAGCCACCACACCACGAAGTGACGCTCCGGAGGGTGTAAATTACTCCAGAGCTCCAGATACTTGGAGCAAGTACGGAAAATCAGTGGAACGTGTGGGGCTACAGCTTCTCCACAGCTTTTCTAGACACAGCCACCACCAGGACCTTGGCTTTGGAGGGAAAGTATTCCACCTGTTCCTCAAACTCACGGCTTTTTGCTCTAATGTGCGAGGGGGATACGATTTCTGAGCCATCCTGAGCTCAGAAGCACCATGATGGGAGTCCCTGGTGCTTTCCCTGCTGTGACAGGTTTGGCCTTGGATCCTTGGAGGGATCTTGGTCTCTGCTGCAGGGAGAGCACATCCACTTTCTACCAAGACAGGAAAAGAAGGAGGAGGAGAAGGAGAAGGAGAAGGAGAAGGAGAAGGAGAAGGAGAAGGAGAAGGAGAAGGAGAAGAAGAAGAAGAAGGAGGAGGAGGAGAAGAAGAAGAAGAAGGAGAAGAAGAAGAAGAAAGGAGAAGAAGAAGAAGAAGAAGAAGAAAGAAGAAAGAGAAGAAGAAAGAGAAGGAGAAGAAAGAGAAGAAGAAGAAAGAGAAGAAGAAAGAGAAGGAGAAGAAAGAGAAGAAGAAAGAGAAGGAGAAGAAAGAGAAGGAGAAGAAAGAGAAGGAGAAGAAAGAGAAGGAGAAGAAAGAGAAGGAGAAGAAAGAGAAGGAGAAGAAAGAGAAGGAGAAGAAAGAGAAGGAAAAGGAGAAATGAAATCCCCACACGTTGATTGTATTGAATCACAACGCCAGCATCTCACTGTGGTGGAAATTCCTCCCTCACCCCGATGCCTCCCCTCCTGGCTTTCTGTCCTCGCATGGAGTCTGTGGTTACTGGAACCACCAATTCCAACATTTCGTCGGGCCAGGTCCTCTCCCGTGTCCACCAGCCCTGAGCCCCAAGGCCTGGAGGGGAAAGCCCAGGCTAGAAAACCCCTGCAGACCTCTGCTGAAAGCTCAAGTCAGCAAAATTTGTATGGAGACCTCCCCGCCTCACTGGATTAATGACTCCTGTGGTGGCCCCGTGGCTGCTTTTACGAGCAGCAGAAAAAGGGGAGGAGGAGAGAGGAGGCATCGAAGCTGAATGACAAAATTGAGGCTGGCTCTGCCGGGGCATTTCCTTGTGTAAGAGGAGCAGCGGGAGGGTTTCCTACACCCCTGTGACCAAAGGAATGCAGGAGCACACGGCTGGACCCCGCCGTGGGGGGAACGGATCCCGATGGAGCCGGGAACATGCGTGGGCTGGCCCAGGCACCGCCAGGGAATGAGGGAGCTGCTCCAGAGCTTCCCTAAATCCCGTCCAGGGGATTAAACCATTCACTGCAGGGCTTGCGGGGAAAATCCTGGGGGAGCCAGCCAAAGGCAGAGCGCTGTAAGCAGGCAAGGAGTTCAACTCAGGATTCCTTGTTAAAGGAAGAGAAAGGAACAAAAATAAAGCCGAATTCCTGCATCTATAAAACAAAAGTCTCCATGTTTTTCCAGATTCCAGGGCGAAGGGCTTGTAATGCAATGCTGCCGCTTTCTGTGTTATTTTTCTAAATGTCTCAGTCTTCCTCATCCTAACCTTTCTCACTGAGATCCCCGAAGCTGAATTTCTGTTGTTCCCTGTCCATGGAATGCCCAGTGTCCTCAGTGAACAGAATTATTAAAGGGATAAAGCAAATATTAACAGACTGACCAGCACCTATTCTCCTCCCTAGGGCAAGAAAAGAGATTCATCGGCACTTCCCCCCTCAAAAGTGCATCCCCAGGTTAGGGGCTTGAGCATTCCTGGCATCCCTTCCTTTATTATTTCCACTGATAAGGGCAGATATCACCTGCAGTTCTGGCTTTAGGGAGTTCATTCTGGAAAATCAATTCCCCTCAGAGCCCACGGTAGAGGGAAATCAGGGTGCTGAAATCAGCTGAGTGCACCTTGCTCTGGCTGCTCACCACCTTCCAGATGTTTCCTCACGGAGTTTGCAACATCTCTTCCCTCTGGGGGAAGACAATCTTGTTGTAACCAGCAGGCACAGCAGGGTTTTATTAGATTGGACACCCAGAGGAAACACTAAAACCAACTTTTCTTTGAGGGCGAAACAGGACCAGCAAGTTTGAGCCTGGGTTCTAAAGTGCTCCTGACTGGAGCTGCTGGTCCCCATCCAAGCTGCCGAAGTGAAGTGCTTGGCATCACATCACAACCCATTAACTCTTCGAGGGTGATGGGGCAGGAGCCGTGAAACACCGCTCCTGCCCCTGAAATAAAATTAGGAGGAACTAAACAGAGAGATCCTGGCTCAGGTACTCTGAGATCTACCATCAGTCCCTTTTATTTCTACATGAACCGCTGGAAAAAGGATTTAAAGTAATTACGGAGGGGAGTATTCATTAAACAGAGCTATTTCCTTGGAGAAAGTTTAGATCTCAACGCAAATTCTGCCCCAATCTCCTGCAGTCAGAGTCACAACAGTCCCCAGACTCCTTAAATATTAGAATCAGGATCATGGAGTGGTCCGGGTTGAAAAGGACCTAAAAACTCTTGTTCCAGCCTCTGCCCTGGGCAGGGACAGCTTCCATCACTCCAGGATGTTCCAAGCCCTGTCCAACCTGGCCCTGAGCATTTCCAGGGCTGTGGCAGCCACAGATTCTCTGGGAAAACCGGTGATCTTCTTCTATTACCCCATCCTCTGCCTTTGTAAGAGGAGCTGCTACATCAGCAGTGCACTGCTCTGCGTGAAAAAATATGAAGAGACTTTGGGTCAATTTTTTCCGTTTCAATAATTCCCCACTATTCCAGAGAATAATCCCTTCTCCTTCAGCTTCCATTCTGAAACCTGCACCCAGTCCCAACATATTGCATCCTTCCTAGGAAACCCTGGAGCACCTTTATTCCATACTGGTGCTGTTTCACGGAATGTCACGGCCAACAGCGAAGTCTGGCCACGCCTGTGGGTGGGGAAGGGACACGCAGGATTTCTGCAGTGTTGTATTTCGGGCTGTTCCCGGATCGAGTGAAAATCTGTGCTGGCTTGAAGGCAAAACCAGCGAGAGACTCCAAGTCAGAAAAAACCAATTCAATAGGAGAGGAAAAAAAAAAAAAAGTAAAATAAAATAAAACACATGCAATGGTACAAAAGATCACTGACAGAGTCAGAATACAACCTGAAACCGTGGTGGTAGCAGTCCAGATGAAGTGGTCTTGTTGAAGCAGTGTTCCTGCAGAAAGGTCTGGTAGCTCTTGTCCTCTGGGAATCCAGTGGGTAAGGCTGCCTGTGCTGTCCCAAGGCCCAGATTATATCCAGGTGGGAATGCTTGGCTCCTCCCCCTGGGCGGAGCATCTGACAATGGGCTGATATCATTTTATCAGTTTTGCAATGGGTCCTTGATTGCCTATTAAACAGAGATAGCTCCTGGGGAGAGTTATCTATGAGTCATGCAGGACGGCATTGATGGGCCATTAACAGAAGAGAGTCTGGAGGCAGGGGACACGGGAAACAGTGGTGCACAACTTAGTTTCAACATTTCATGTAGATGGTGATAGAATACATACTTTGGGCACATTTTACATTGTAACCTAGGACAAAATCAAACCACTCCTTTGTTGGATCCACGTCCTGAAAACCCAAGCCTCTTTTCTTCTGCTCTGAGCCAAGTTCGTGTCCCAGTGGTGCCCCCCACTCAGCTCCTTCACCTGGGTTTCAGAGGGAGAAAAGCGAGTTGTTTCCAGAGAAAGGGAATGACAATGGGCGGGCCAGCTTCAAGCTGGGATAGAAATGCAGCTTAATATGCTGTCAAAAATGATTTGAAACAGATCCCTTCGTGCCAGCTGATAAAACTGAAATGTTCTGCTTCGGGCTGAGCCACCGCAGGTTGGAAGCTGACTTTTTAACCTTTTCCCATGGAAAAAAGGAAAAAAAAAATCAGAAAAACGCACTTTTGGGGGGCAAAGTTAAAAAAAACCAAACTTAATATTGAAGCCTTGCCTCGAAGCATTCATAAAACTCCTGGTGTGAGGCAAAGCAGTGGAGTGTTGGGGTCGGAGTGAGAGGACAAGGCAGGGCCTGTCCCAGGGAGGGACAATGCTGGTCCTGGTGCCTCGGGTTGGATGCCAAAATTCTGGCAGCAGAATGCCACAAAATCCCAGAGACGGTTTTTAGGAGTGATCCACCACAGCCTGGAGAGTTCGCAAGAACAACTCAAAGCCACCACTGGGGTCTTGTGCATCCAACTCCTCTGTCTGCCCAGCCCAAAAAGGAGGGTGAGCAGACCCCCCTGTTTGGATTCTCTTAAGCTGATAGTTTATTTCACTTATGCTCCAACATCAAGGTTTAAAAAGGGATGACCCAGCTGGCAAAATTTAAAAAAAAAAATCAATATTGAAGGCTTGCCTTGAAGCATTTTTATAACTCCTGGTGTGAGGTGAAGCAGTGGAGTGTGGAGAGTTGGTGTCAGAGCAGGAGGACAAGGCAGGGCTCCTGGATGGGACACTGATGCCTTGGCTGGGGTGCCAAAATTCTGGCAGCAGACTAGGAGAGCTTTTAGGAATTATCCGCCACAGCCTGGACTGTTTGCGAGAGTAACAGCCACCACAGCATTGGGCATCCAACTCCTCCACTGTCCCTTGTGCTTCCAGCCCAAAAAGGAAATGAGCAGATCCCTATTTAATTTCTCTTCAGCTGATAACTAGCTCTGCTGGTGCTCCAACACCAAGGTTTAAAAAGAGAGGATCCAGCTGACACAGATAGCAAAGTTAAAATGATATTCAATATTGAAGGCTTGCCTTGAAGTATTTCTAAAACTCCTGGTGTGAGGTGAAGCAGTGGAGCGTGGAGTGCTGTTGTCCTGCATGGGACACTGCTGGCCCTGATGCCTTGGCTGGGGTGCCAAAATTCTGGCAGCAGACTGGGAGGGCTTTTTGGAATTATCCACCACAACTTGGAGTGTTTGCAAGAGCCTCTCACAACTAACATGGCACCGGACATCCAACTCCTCCCCTGTCCCGTGTGGATCCAGTTCCTCCCACACTGCCCCTTGTGCTGCCAGCCCAAAAACGAAAGTGTGCAGATCCCTGTTTGATTTCTTTTAGCTGACAACTTGCTCCGCTCATGCTCCAACACCAAGGTTTAAAAAGAGAGGATCCATCTGACACAGATAGCAAAGTTAAAATAAATTCAATATTGAAGGCTTGCCTTGAAGTATTTCTAAAACTCCTGGTGTGAGGTGAAGCAGTGGAGTGTGGAGAGCTGGTGTCAGAGCAGGAGGACAAGGCAGGGCTCCTGGATGGGACACTGATGCCTTGGCTGGGGTGCCAAAATTCTGGCAGCAGACTGGGAGGGCTTTTAGGAACTATCTGCCACAGTCTGGACTGTTTGCAAGAGTAACAGCCACCACGGCACCGGGCATCCAACTCCTCCCCTGCCCCGTGTGGATCCAGTTCCTCCCACACTGTCCCTTGTGCTGCCAGCCCAAAAAAGAAAGTGAGCGGATCGCTGTTTGATTTCTCTTCAGCTGATGACTTGCTCCACTCGTGCTCCAACACCAAGGTTTAAAAAGAGAGGATCCAGGTGACACAGATAGCAAAGTTAAAATAATATTCGATATTGAAGTCTTGCCTTGAAGCATTTCTAAAACTCCTGGTGTGAGGTGAAGCAGTGGAGTGTGGAGTGCTGGTGTCCTGCATAGGACACTGCTGGCCCTGATGCCTTGGCTGGGGTGCCAGAATTTTGGCAGCAGACTGGGAGGGCTTTTCGGAATTATCCACCACAACTTGGAGTGTTTGCAAGAGCCTCTCACAGCCACCACGGCACCGGGCATCCAAATCCTCCCCTGTCCCTTGTGGATCCAGTTCCTCCCACACTGCCCCTTGTGCTGCCTGCCCAAAACCGAAAGTGAGCAGATCCCTGTTTGATTTCCCTTCAGCTGATAACTTGCTCCGCTCGTGCTCCAACACCAAGGTTTAAAAAGAGAGGATCCAGCTGATAAAGTTTAAAAAAAGAGTTAATATTGAAGGCTTGCCTTGAAGCATTTCTAAAAGTCCTGGTGTGAGGCGAAGCAGCGGAGTGTGGAGTGTCCTGGATAGGACACTGCTGGCCCTGATGCCTTGGCTGGGGTGCCAAAATTCTGGCAGCAGACTGGGAGGGCTTTTAGGAACTATCTGCCACAACTTGGAGTGTTTGCAAGAGCCTCTCACAGCCACCACGGCACCGGGCATCCAACTCCTCCCCTGCCCCGTGTAGATCCAGTTCCTCCCACACTGCCCCTTGTGCTGCCCAGCCCAAAAAGGAAATGAGCAGATCCCTGTTTGATTTCTTCAACTGACAATTTGCTCTGCTTGTGCTCCAATATCAAGATTTAAAAAGAGAGGATCCAGCTGACAAAGTTGAAAAAAAGTTAATATTGAAGTCTTGCCTTGAAGCATTTCTAAAACTCCTGGTGTGAGGTGAAGCAGTGGAGTGTGGAGTGCTGGTGTCCTGCATAGGACACTGCTGGCCCTGATGCCTTGGCTGGGGTGCCAGAATTTTGGCAGCAGACTGGGAGGGCTTTTAGGAATTATCCACCACAACTTGGAGTGTTTGCAAGAGCCTCTCACAACCACCATGGCACCGGGCATCCAACTCATCCCCTGCCCCGTGTGGATCCAGTTCCTCCCACACTGTCCCTTGTGCTGCCTGCCCAAAAAAGGAAATGAGCAGATCCCTGTTTGATTTACCTTCAGCTGAGAACTTGCTCCGCTCATGCTCCCACACCAAGGTTTAAAAAGAGAGGATCCAGCTGATAAAGTTCAAAAAAAGAGTTAATATTGAAGGCTTGCCTTGAAGCATTTCTAAAACTCCTGGTGTGAGGCTAAGCAGCGGAGTGTGGAGTGTCCTGGATGGGACACTGCTGGCCCTGATGCCTTGGCTGGGGTGCCAAAATTCTGGCAGCAGACTGGGAGGGCTTTTAGGAATTATCCACCACAGCCTGAAGTGTTTGCAAGAGTAACAGCCACCACAGCATTGGGCATCCAACTCCTCCCCTGTCCCGTGTGGATCCAGTTCCTCCCACACTGCCCCTTGTGCTGCCAGCCCAAAAAGGAAAGTGAGCAGATCGCTGTTTGATTTCCCTTCAGCTGACAACTTGCTCCGCTCCAACACCGAGGTTTAAAAGGAGCTGACCCAGCTGACCTCCAGCAGCATCCCCCAGCCCCTGCCCCTGCCTGCCGAGCCCTGCAGGGCTGCAGGCGGGCAGCGGGAGCTTGTGTACAAAGCTGTCACCACTCTCGGGAGCGGGTGGATTTTCCAGCTCATCTGTAACCTGAGCGGCGCTTTCAGCCCCGGCATCTTTCTTCCCGGTGTCAACAGCACGCAGCGGCCGGGCTATCGCCTTACACATTATCTTCCATCAAGTTGACGGACAGCGGGGAGCAGAGCCAGCAGACGGGCCGGGTGTTTTTACAGGCACAATGGTTAATGGGCTGGTTAATGTAAAGGATTAGCCCCTTCAGCCCCGGGACATCTGAGAGGGGAGGAAGGGGGTGGTGCTGCTCGGCCATGGGCTCGTCACCAAATAGAAGTGAACCGGGGAAGGAAAAAAAAAAAAAAAAATTCCTTTATGGCACGAGGGTGTGGCGTTTTGGGATGCTCACGGCACCCAGCACAAAACGCAGAGCCTAAATATCACGGTCTGCAGGGAATGGCCACGATCCCAAAGCTGCCGGAGCTCCAGGAGCGTTTGGATTACACTGCCGGGCACAGGATGGGATTTCTGGGATGGTCCTGAGCAGGGTCAGGAGTTGGACTGGATGATCCCCGTGTGTCCCGCCCAGCTCAGGAGGTTCTGTGATCCTCTGGTTCTGTTTTGGAGGAGCAGCCAGGGATGAGGAGGCTGAGCCGACCCTCCTCATCCTCAGCCGAGGGGAAAGCTCAGCTGTGCCCCGGGGACACCAGCGCTGCTCTCCCCAAATCTCCTCCCGGCTGACGATGCAGAGAGCCCCAAAAAGCGGCTCCCCAGAGGAACTGCTGTGTGGAAAGTGGACCTTTGAGCTTTTCCTGAGACAGCAAAGCCCCCGGGGCTCCGGCCCTTCCCTGCTGCATCCCATTTCCATCAGAGCCGCACGATCCCGAGGAGCCCATGGGGTGCCCGAGCTCATGGGATTTATGGCCATGGGCTCGCACGGATTCACGCGCTGAGGAGCTTAAAAACCCTTCCTCCAAATTCCTCGGGCAGGTGAAAACCTCCTGCCCGAGTGGCTCAGCTTACGGCAGAGAGACGGTCCCGGAGAGACCCTCCCAGGGAAAGAGACTGAGTTCCAGGAGAAAAGGGGCTGGAGAGACCCTCTCCAGGAGGAAAGGGATTGGAGAAACCTTCTGCAGGAGAAAACAGGCTGGACAAATTCTCCCCAGGAAAAACTGCTGAGTTCCATGAGAGAAGGGGCTGGAGAAACCCTCTCCGGGAGAAAAGGGGCTGGAGAAACCCTCTCCGGGAGAAAAGGGGCTGGAGAGGCCCTCTCCAGGAGAAAAATGGGCTGGAGAAATTCTCCCCAGGAGAAAAGGGGCTGGAGAGACCCACTCCAGGAAAAATACTGACTTCCAGGAGAAAAGAGGCTGGAGAAACCCTCGCTGGGAAAGCTGCTGAGTTCCAGGAGAAAAGGGGCTGGAGAAACCCTCTGCAGGAGAAAAAGGACTGGAGACACCCTCTCCAGGAGAAAAGGGGCTGGAGAGACCTTTCCCAGGAGAAAAAGGGCTGGAGAAATTCTCTCCAGGAGAAGAGGGCCTGGACAAACCCTCCCCAGGAGAAAAGGGGCTGGAGAAATTCTCCCTGGAAAAGCTGCTGAGTTCCAGGAGAAAAGGGGGCTGGAGAAACCCTCTCCATGAAAAAAGGGGGCTGGAGAAACCCTTCCCAGGAGAAAAGGGGCAGGCTTAAGTCTGGGATTGCTGGAGCTGCCTCTCAACCTCCCAGTTTCCCTGCCGTCACTGAGCCGGCCAGATACAAACCTGTCTGTGGCCAAAAAGTTTTCAGATATGGTTTAACCTATAATTATTTAGGGTTTGTGTCAGGCTGCTGGCATTTAATCACGTGGTCAGGACAAATCCTGCCACCTGCGCAGCAAAGTGACGTTCAGCATCACTGTGTCCCATTCTGTGTCTTGTGGTACCAACTACTCAAAAAAAAAAAAAAAAAAAAAAAAAAAAAAAAAAAAATATATATATATATATATCAATACCAGTTTAAGTTGATAAAAACTCACAGAAAATAATTTTTTCCATCCTTTCCTTCTCTCCCCAAATGGCACCATAACTTCAGCAGCAGGAAATTAGGAAGTAAAATGTAGTTTGTGCTTAGCTGCTTTTTTTTCCCTTTCCTTGTTTTGACATATTTTAATTATTATTCCATATTCTGAAGGTGAAAAATAGAGGAAAATACTTAAAAAGCAGGCTGGAGATTTTTCTGTCTTTGGCCAGTTCACTTCAGCAGCATCATGGGACTTTCAGGCTCTGAAAAGTGAAAAAGAGATTGATCTCCACCAGGCTACTTCATCTGAACCTTGGGATTTGATGGCAGCAGGGATTCGAGGGCAGGCAGGGGATCTGATGGAGCCTGGAGCAGGATTTTGGAGCTGGAAAAGTATTTTCTATTATTAAATCTATATAATTACTTTGTAACGATGACCTGCGGTGACACCCACCCTTCGTTTCTCCATTGGGGGTCCTTCTCCCTCTACCTCAAACATGATTTAAATTCTGTAGAAAAAGCAAAATTGGTTTCCCCTTCTGGCTCACGTGCACAAAAGAAAAAAAAAGATCCAAGTTAGCA